>NC_046989.1:3845551-3920551 GCF_009769545.1 Cyclopterus lumpus
GCGCAATGCACAGACATGAGGGTAATGTCTATCTTCTCGTTGAAATGTGTGTGTGTGTGTGTGTGTGTGTGTGTGTGTGTGTGTGTGTGTGTGTGAGTGTGTGCGTGTGTGTGTGTGTGTGTGTGTGTGTGTGAAGGGGGGGGGGGGGTAAATTAAAGCTGGAAGGTCACCGCAGGAGGGGAACAAGACGATGTGGATTTGATTTCCTGAAAGCGGAGCGAGACCTGCACGAGAGACGCGATAAATGTCATTCTTTGTGAGTGTGTCCTTCCCCCGTCGGCGTCCTCCCTGCAGTTCCTCTGCTGTGATTGTTTCACCCAAAATGGGGAAAAAAACACAGTTTTTTGCATTATTCCGACCGATTAAGCTGAAGAAGCACGTCTTGTGGCATTGTTTTTTATTTATTTCATTCCTACACAAAGAGTGTAATTATAGTCTGGATAAAGGATTCTTGTTTATCTTGTATCACGTTGCAGAAGGCAGAGAACATCAATTCACAATGCTTATTGAACAAATTGAATGACCCTGATAATTAAAGCACTTGTGCTTATTTATGTCTGTGAGTACATATGAATAAATACTTTATTTTAAATAAAGGCACATGCCTATACGTTTGTTTAATCTAAAGGAGTTCAAGTTTTCTGATTGAAGCTGCGGACAGAAAGAAAACGAGAAGGGAAGAGATAGATGAATGGATGGAGGGATGAAATCAAATCAGAAGAGAAGAGTGAGTAAGTCAAAGTCTTGATCAATAAGTTCAAACTTATGTAATAAAAGACTGTTGATACTAAGGAATATAAGAGTGCTCTTTATTTCTAGCGGTTTACACATGCACGTATCTCAGTGCCCGTGGAAAGGACTCACACATAATAATAAAAATCCATTTAATTTATATGGTGCTTTTCAAGATACTCAAAGACACTTTAGAACAGCTACGGGGAGCAATGCAGGGTTAAGTGTCTTGCTCAAGGACACATCAACTAGGGCGGGGATTGAACTGCCAACCTCTTGATTGAAAGACGGGCATGCTAACCACTGACCCATAGTCGCCTCACATGCTTTGTTTTTTAAGTGCCGATTCTAAGATATCATCTAAAAGTATTTTGCAGTTGACACAAAGGCTCATCCGTAACTAATGCAAATCATTTTTTACTTCGAAAATTAATTACAACATCTTGAAGCTCGCCAGCTGCGACGTTGCTTCAGAAGAGTTTCACAAAGCTTTGAAATTATTGTATTTTATTGTGAACAACCAGGTTTTTGTCTCCATTCGAGGCTTCTGTGCAGAGACGTGTCCAATTATATCCTCGCTTTCATTCTCCAGATTCTCTCTGCTCGAGGGGAGGCCATTATTCCTTTATCAGAAACATTCTTGTTTGGGAAAATAAATGATATAAGCGTGGATAAATAAATAAGCGATGTGATTTAGTCATGCTCATACTGGTTCCAGACCATCAGCGGTTCAAATAGGTGTGGTTCCCATCGACAGCTTCTTCCTCTGGTTTTGTTCATAGTTCCCCGTTAGAAATAATGAGCGTATGAATTCTCGAAATCATTTACGCTCGTTACTGTTAAACCACATCATACCTAATTGAACCCGTCGTCAGGTCAAAGGTCAACTGCTCCGTTCAATGGGGATCGGTGCTGCAGTCGAGGCATTGACTGACAGGTGGAGGCGTTCAGGAGAAACAGGGAGACAAAAAGCAAAAGGAATTGTAGTTACGACGTCTGTAGAAATGCTAGCGCGGAGCCACGGAGACGGAGAGCGTCGATTGGACGTGAGGGTCGGAAAGAAATGGATTGTTGAGTTCTGCTAATGGGAGAGGAGGAAGAGGAGGAGGATGAAGAGGAAGAGCCTGGTGGTCAAAGTGCGAGAGCATTACAATCCTTCTAGAGAGCTACTGTGGGTGTGCGGGTCTATTCGGTCCATTCGGGTCTATTCGCTTCAACCTCGAGGAGAACAGAAACCCCAAAACCGTGACTAAAAGGGCTCGCTCTTAAAAGGGGCGGGGCTTACAATGAAAATGAGGATTTACGACAATAGAGTTTTTGAATCATAATCAGATTGCATGCAATTCACTGTCTAAAATGTGGCTAAAATGCATCTCCTTATAATGAAAGTTGTATTGTTGGATGTATCCAAGGGTCTGAATCCGGGTTTTTTATTCTGATGGACAGGACCTTTTAGATGATTATGATATGATGTGCCACACCATCCATGTGCTCCACAGACAGTCGGCACACAATGAATACGGCCATACCTGCGCCTTGCATAAAGGTATACGTCACATGCCTCTATACTGTCGCTGTAATAATTGTATACCATTGAGCTGGGATTACAATGCCACCAGATCTGAAGTCTCTCTGCTCTCTTCACACCAACCCCTCGTCATTTCATTCATCGTGAATGGTAGGATTTTTTCATAAAAGAAGCTTTGATTTCTTGGAAACAGGGTTATGTGTGAGGAGAATTCTCCACCGCATGCTTTAAAAACACCACGGTATGCATCTTCTTCTCTCTTTTTGTTTGAGCCCAGTGTCGGTCCAATTTCAAGCCCATGTTTTCCCTTCTCGGGTGGTTGCGTTTCGATGAACCAATTAGAAAGGAGAGGAAGGAGACTGCAACAACACCACGAAAGGGAAGTCGCAGCATCTCCGGGGTCTGGTGGATAAACACATTGTGTTTCTGTGGTATTTGACAACTCCGCCGGGGTCCCTTTAAAGCCTGCACAGGCTTTATGTTGAGGCTCTCGGTGTTGCCCGGACATGCTCTTTAATTAATGCTTCAACATACTTTTTGACACCTGTATCGGCCTCCAATCGACACCTCTCGCCTCCCGAAAGAACTCGCCGCCTACCCCTTTTAACCTTCGGATGGCCTTGTCGGCATTGTCACGCCGTCCGCTTTTCACTCTCACCTAATCCGACAAAGAGGTGAGATATTACGTGATCACCGACCAGACTGGCTCCTGACAGACGGTGTCTCCACAGCGAAGGTCTCCACAATGGATTTTTTATTTCCGCAGGTGCAGAGTTTAAAGCTGTAAAGAAAGACGACGTCAAGAGAAGAAAACTAGATCGATCTCGAAGGCCCTTTTTGGTCACATAAAGACTTCTTTGTTAACGTCCCTTTGATTAACGGTGTCATTCAAAAAAGGTTGTGGACTTCCAATTAAAGATAACCATCATGATATAATAATTAGTTTCTTTTGGCGTAATGAAGTCCCTCTGGTGGAATTAATACAGTGAGAGACGTATAAGGTGACGTGAGTGACGAACGTTGTCAAAGCGGCTGAAATGAGCAGATAAAGAATAATGAGCATCGTCTCTACTTGCAAAACTAAATGCTGCAATAATGTAATAAAAATCAATGTGGTTCAAGTTCAATTGCTGCCTTAAACTTTCAAGTATAGAGTCAAATTGGATTTACTCGTGATTTTTAGTCTACTTAGTCTACTTAGTCTACTCTCACATGACTGCATAGTACATGTTTATTCAACTTAGCAATGCAAGTTCAAAAGATATATAACTTATTATCACGCATCCAACTAATGATTTCAACTCTCTTATTTGAGTTTTGACATTACTTTATAGTTAATATTACCGAAAAGTAATATTAGTTACTATAGTTATAAGCAAGCACCATGTCTTGTGGCAAAACTCTTATTTATTGCCTTGAAATAATTTGTTTTTACATTAAAACGTGCTGATCTCTAACAACTTCCACACCGTGGTTAAACAGAATGTTCACAAAAAGTTCAGACTCAGAGAAAAACCTTATAAAGTAAATGTATAATTACATTTACACAAGCCATTCCTATATTGAACATGACAGGCAACAGACATGGCCATAGCAGGGGTTTTAGAAATCACCACCCAAAGTATAATTTTAATTTATTCAGCTAACTTCATGTTTGTGGATTTATTTCCTTGCTCTAATCAAATTTTAATAGAATTATCCTGCAAATGCAGAACAATTAGTCTAAAAGTGCACCGCTTTGTTTGTAGAAAGTAAAGCTCACTATTGTGTGGAGGCTATTGCTCTGCATGCCAAAAAAAGTGGCCGCTGAATATTTTAAAGGCAAATAGAAATATTCAAAATAAACTTATATTGAGTCTACAAATTAGTAAATTTCCACTGAGCCAGCAAAGGGGATTAAAAGATGACGTATCTCTGCTGTAGGAGTTAAATTATGGAACAACGCTAACCTAAATATAAGAGTGTGCAACTCATTTTGGGGTTTTCGGAAAGGATTGTTTATCAAGCTATTTTTTTAGGCTTTTATATTTATCTTGAGGGTTATTTAATTGATGCAAATGTAGGATAAGAATATAAAAGCGTTACGCTTCTGCCTATACCGGCTTTACTCATTGTATTGCATATGACATATACCATAATACCAGGAAGTAATTAGGGTTTAGGTGTTAACTTCACTAGTGACTAACTTTTCCTTACAGTTTGCCACGTGACCCATCTTGAGCCTGTTTGTTATCTTGAGGTTTAGCCCCCACTTATTTGGGTTTAGGGTAAATATCACGAGTTGGGTTTAAATGAACTCTTTCTGGCAGAAACTCCAAAAATAAAGGTTTGGGGGATTTGGTTTGTGAAGTTCCGGTTTTGGCCGTCACTATATTGTTTTTTTATATATTTAAATAGGGGTGGAGCTAAATAAAGCACTTTTGGCACGTTGCTGCCTGGACCACATTTGAGGGGGTCGCGTGCCCCAATGGATGCTCTCTTCTCCTTCTTCTTTTTTAATGGATACACTGGTAACGCTGGCTCGTATTGTAGAGTCTCCTCACTTTGAGTGACACCAGGTGGTGGACCCCCCCCCTCCTCGACACGCCGCGCACGTGCGCGGACATTCCGCTGGTTCCCAAAAGGCTGCGCGAGGACAGATGGATGTGACGGCGGCGCGCATCAGCCGGAGGACATTTCTACTTTTTCTCCAACCCAACAAGACGGATCGTTTATTCTCTGCTATTATTATTATTATTATTATTATTATTATTATGCTCTGCTACTGACCAGAGACCCGGATGGATATCTACAGCTCCACGCTGTCGTCGGCGGTGGACATCGGCGCCGGTTGTTATCTGCTGTTTGTGGGTGAGTTAAAAAGCTTTATTAAACTACAACAAATAAATAAGAAATGAAGCTTTATTGTTGCCTGTTATGTGTGAGGGAGACAAATAAGTTTCGTTTTGAGGCTTGCAAACGGGGTCAAAAAGCTCCAAATGATACTTTTCCATAATCCAGTTTTTATGCACGCGGCTGATGGATGAACTAAAGAAGTCTCTGTTCTCCCTCTGCAGAAACTTGAAAGGGTCCCCTACGATGACATAACCATTCAATGTGAAGACTTCCATTAAGATTAGTGCCCTGATTAATGTTATGGGATGTCCTCCAAAGAGACATGACGCAGTGTGTATACAGTGTAATGGAGTTCATTAATGGGAACATGCAGTCCCAGTCATGTAGACAAATTACCTCTCTCAATGCTTATTGAGTGAGATTAATGTACTGTGACTCCGTATACGTGCACGCGCCACGCATTAATTAGCATTTCACATACAGTAAAAAAAAAAAAAACAGCCTCATAACTCAAGCTGTCATCGACAGGCAGCTGGATTCCTGCAGGAGGGCTCTGACGTCAGGCAGCCAATTAGATCAATCAGTATACTTCAGTGGGATCACACACACACACACACACACACACACACACACACACACACACACACACACACACACACGCACGCACGGAAACTGCAGTCACACGTGATATCTGTCTTTAAAGCATAAGGCAGTTATTGTGTCGAGCTCGATGGAAGAACGTTGTGTTTATATTGGTCCAAAAAACAGACATCTGACGCTGAAAAAAACCCATAATGCAAGACGACCTTCACAGTGTTGAGTGGGTTGTTTACTCTGCTCTGAAGGAGTTGTTGGTGTGAACCTCCCGGATGAGCGTTGACCTTCACTCCACATCTGCAGCTCATCCGCCCGAAGGAGGGTCGTGGTCGATGCCGCCTTCAGGAGTTTATTTGACATTAAAATAATCCAGACTTTTTTTGTTTTTGGAAATGTCAACGGCGTTAACTCGTAGAACATCGTGTGGGAAAGAACTAAGCTCTCCGTGCCCACTGTGGACTTTCTTTGTCCTTCCTTTTGGTGCAATGTGATGACAGCCGACACTTCAAAAGAAGGAATGCTATAATGACCTGTCATATTATAATGGTGTTAGTGGACGCGGGGCGGTGTGTCAGTGTGAGAGAGGGTGTTAAAAGCAGCTTGGAAAATGACATGATAAGCCGACTATATGGTAAAATATGCCCGTTATGAAAGTGTCTATTTAAAAAGGAAAGCGTCACACATGACAGAGACGATGTGACCTGTGAGTGCACGTCACGTCATTAATAACCTAATCTTTCTTATTGCAACGGGTTCGCTGTGGTGGTGACTGCACCATATATATGACGAGTGTAAGACAACATGTCAAAAGAATTTAGCAGCGGGTTAAATGAGTACAACTGTTTTAATTGTGTACCCATTTTAAAGCTTAATATCGTAATATAACTGCTAATGTCAATAGAGTTAAAAGACTATGCCGGTTGTAGCCAAAAGAAAGGTAACAAAAGATAACTTTACCCTTTTCTGACCCCCAAATAACTTCCATGCAGTCCCTCAGGTCTTATGATATAAACAGTGTCTATATTCCTTCAGGGTGGCCAAGGTGGCCAGCTACTACTGATTTAATACATTTAAGGACAAATACATACATTTTGAATATATATATATATGATATTTAAAGTCAGCCCACTTCACAGAGACAAAGGCTCCACACGATAAGATGTGGAGGTGAATCGCTCTAAAAAGAACAAGATCAGGATGTTTTATTATTATTTTGATACTATTCGATACATTCAATGCGGCTTTACATATCTAAAAAAAGCCTAAAATAACAAAAGAAAGTCCCCAAAGCACTTAAAGTATATACAATTCAACTCTACCTACTAAATATTATATCATATTAGAATGAAAGCTGCACCTTAAAGTATTCCTTGCTTTACAGTGAGACAATATTTATCGCCTTATGGCCTTAAAATGGATACATTTTAAATCCCGAGAAGGACTTTTGTTGCTTTTGAGCATAGGCGATGTGCAAAAAGTCACCCCTATTAGACACTCATCTGAATCCATTTTTCAGTATACAATTACTGCTTTCAAGATAAGTGCCCTCTTTACACACCCCATGATTACCTTCGCAAAATACTTTTGCGTATTTTTATCATAACGCGGTAAATTTTTATCCAATTGGCATGCAACTAATGCCAAAATGTTCAGAATTCAATGCCCGATCTTGTGATATACAACATGATACAATGACGTCATAACACTTCTTAGCGGTTGAGGGTCGAAGGTCAGGGGGGTCACGACCTTGCAAAATGTGCGGGGTTTGTCATAACACAGTCAATTCTTATCCGATTTGCATGAAAACAGCACCAAAATGTTCACTGTTCTGTTCCCCACCCTCTCATGCCAAGTACCAAAAAGTGGCTGCGGCGAAGGTATGCGCTCTACCGAGTGCCCGTTCTAGTTATACCTGGTTTTAGTGCATGTCCGAATCAGATTTAATAAGACTTAATAAGGGCAGGTTCTATCCAGAAGGTACACGCTGCATTCATGTGATATAACTCTATAAAGACGGGGGCCTTTTAGGCTCCGCATCCCTGCACTCCCTTCAGGGTTACTGTCTAAAAACCCACTTTCCCAATATACCGAAGCGGTGACGGGTCACTCGAAGGCGTCCCCGTCGATTCTCTCTCTCGGGCTGCACTCTCATGAAAGTGATTATCGGCCAGCTGGAAGCGGACGGGTCACCGGGTTCATTGTGCTTGAGTCGTCCCGAAAAGATGGAGATGGAGAGCACAAAGAGGCGTTTGGTGTCCGTTTGGTGTGTTTTCAACTTCAGTTTTGACGTCTATCACATTGAATTATAAACCTTCCACATGAGCGACGAAGACGTGGACGATAACGACACAAATAGCCCGTTTTGATGGGAAATGCCGTTAGCTAACAAGCTCTCTACCGGCAGAGCCGGTGGACAAGGCGAGTCACCGTCGGGCAAGAGTGCGAGACTTTAAAACAAATCGAGTTCCAGATTATTACAGAGAATTATTCATCGCCTGTCAAGACCAACTGGTTAATTTTGAAGAGAGTGAGAGCGTACAGAGTGCTTCTGGGCGTACAGAGTATGTTGTAGGGCTAACACGGAGGTTAGCGTCTCACGCTGGTTCCCTAAAAAATGTTTTAAAGAAGCCCACGGGGATGTTCAGATTATTGTAGATCACGACCTCCGTGGCAAACACAACTTTTACGTACGCATCAACAAGAAAATGTGCACGAATGAACCAGACTTTCAGGATTTTTCAGGCTATAAACGAACGACACCTGGGGTAGAAATTCCCTCAAAGGGGTATTTACTGATTTTATATCGTAGGAAAAACATTTAAATACCCTTTAGCTCGTGCCTTTTTTTTTTCTGGCATTGAACCCAAAAAACACCATTGACTCCGAGACACGAAAACTGAAACTGAGAATCTTTAGGACTGATTTTCTGCAGCAACTCGAAAAGCATTGCTCCAATTAGAGGTGAAAATCCTCAAGCTTAGCAGGTGCTCTATCGTGAGTGCTGAGGCTTTCATAATTACTGCAGTTGGTTTGCTACCCTCCCGGCGTTGCCGATGAAAGCATATGCATTGGTGCCCGGAAAAAACTGTCGTCAACCGAGAACTCTGAAAGGTGTCGGAAAATGAAATGCATTCGCCTTCGAGAACTCATGGAGGAGACCGAAACCCGCGGTTGGTTTATTGTTGGTTTGAAATGGTAGAAAAAGGCATGTCCAGTGTTAAAGGTCAAATCTCAACTGAGAAAATCGATTAAATCTCCTATGCATTGATGGGTTAAAGTAAACAGGAGCATTCAATTCCCTCTGTGCCGTCAATCAACCACCGAGTCACTTTTTCTCAGAGGTGCTGTTATATAAGTTATATATGTCAAATTGTGCTGGGAATGGCATAGAAACCCCTCAAAACCGCTTCGAAACAGCTCTAACTGGAATTAAGGCTGCGTGTTTTTTGGTGTTTGGGTACATCTGCCGATAGGTGCAGCATAACCCAACACGGAACAGAAGGTATTCTGATAACGCTGCACCTGAATCAGGCGTTTCTGTGCATTGAATTGATCAATCGAACTTCATCCCCCCCCCCCTCCCCTCCTGTCCGCCTCAGCCGTCTTCTCCATCGTAGGAAACTTGCTGGTCCTCGTCATGGCGGTCAAGAGGTCGTCGAGGATGAAGCCGCCGGAGCTGCTGAGCGTGAATCTGGCGGTGACGGACCTGGGAGCGGCCATCAGCATGTACCCTCTGGCCGTGGCCTCCGCCTGGAAACACCGCTGGCTCGGGGGAGACGCCACTTGCGTTTACTACGCCGTGGCCGGGTTCTTCTTCGGCATCGCCAGCATCATGAACCTGACCGGCTTGGCCATCGTGCGCTTCATCGTGTCCCTCAATCTGCAGTCGCCCAGTGAGTAAGCCCCGGCTGGGAAAACACTGATAAAAAAACGCCGCCTGAGACTTGTCACTCGATGCCCCGACGTCATTATTCAAGGGGTGAAACTCTATATAAGAGCGAGGAATATTTAAGAATTATTTCCAACGGAAATAACGAATCTACTTTGGTTGCTTCTACTTAATATTTCCAGCGTTTGTATTTAAAATGGTCTCAAAGTAGATGAATTTGTATTGCTTTTTGGTGACCATCTGTGTCTCTGAGCGAATCTCATGTATCTACATAGTCGTGAAATGGTTCGATCTTTTATCATTCTGTAGTTTGGCATTTTGAGAAATAAGCTTGATTTATTCCATTCTCATGTTTGTCCAGTACATACATGGCTACGGCCAGCAGCCAGTTAGCGTAGCTTAGCATAAAGACTGGAAACATAGGGAAACAGTTAGCGCAGCTCTGTAAAAAAAATAACTCACTGCTTCCGACTGAGAAACATGCCCAATGTTGCCAGATGATACGGTTCCCCCTGTTTCCAATCTTTATGCTAAGCTAAGCTAACCAGCTGCTGGCTCTAGCCATATTTTACCGGACAGATATGAAAGTAGTTGAGCATTTCCCCATCCAGATCATTGTCAAGAAAGCAAATGATGTGTATTTCTCAAACATGTCAACATGTTCCCGTGGACCATGTTGATTCACGGGTCGATTCCCTTTATGTTGTTCAATCAACAATTCGGACAGGGAAGGACACGCCGTGTTGACAGCTGACCTTTTACAATACCAACTGTGAGCCGGAGATAAGCAGGCTGGTTTGACAGGTGATGATTGAATTAACAGCAGGGGGAAGGTTTAGGCTCTTGACTCCAGGCTTAACGTGAAGAACCTCTCGTGCTTATGTGTACATTTGACGTGTAGGAAGAAATGAAAAAACTACCAAACATATGTCACATATGACACATTTTAGGGATCCTATGTTCCCCTCAGAGGAAGAATATTGTTGTCTGGGACTCGGTAAATTAGTATTAAATGATGTACATATAGTACATACTATAATGTTTGTATATGTATATTTAACCGGATGCTTTTTCCTTTTTTTTGGCATCCACATGAAATAAAACAACAAAATGAAGCAATAAAAAAAAACAACATCCTCTCTCTCTCTCTCTCTCTCTCTCTCTCTCTCTCTCTCTCTCTCTCTCTCTCTCTCTCTCTCTCTCTCTCTCTCTCTCTCTCTCTCTGCAGATGAGAAGATCGGCTGGAGGAAGGTGAAGCTGCTGTGCTTGTGGACCTGGCTGTACGCTCTGGTCTGGGCCGTGTTCCCCTTCGTGGGCTGGGGGCGGTACGGCCCGGAGCCCTACGGCCTGTCCTGCTCCCTGGCCTGGGGGCACATGAAACACGAGGGCTTCTCCTTCGTCGTCTCCCTGTTCTGCCTCAACCTCATCCTGCCGTGCGTCATCATCGTCTTCTGCTACTTCGGCATCGCCGTCAAGCTCTATTTCACCTACAGGACGTCGAAGAGCCACAGCAACCGGATCCCCAATATTGTCAAGCTCCACCGGAGGCTGTTGGGGGTGAGTCGCTCTTCCTGACGAGACATTATTCATTATTACTTATTATTATTATTATTATTATTATTATTATGAGGACTCTCTGTGTAGGTTGGAGTGGACCTCAAGAGAGAGGGGGGGCGTAACGTGATGTTGCAGCTGTGCACCTTGCCACCATGATGTCATGCTACACCGGTGACAGAAAACAAGTACATATATATATACATACGTATATATATACATATATAAATATATATGTACAGTATATACATCAATATATATATATATATATATATATATATACATACATTTGTATGTATATATATATATATAACTGGTGGAAAGCAATTAAGTTTTGATTGTATAATGGACAGGGACCACAAAGGTAAACATTTCTTTTCATAAAACGACATCTTGCTGAAGCTAATAAGCAGCCTCGTCTGAATTAAGCAAACAAATGGATTAAAAACTGATTTTGGGGATTAAGCAAAGGACAAAACACATCTGCGTTGACGTACAGCTCGAGCAGCAACATGCAAAACATCAGAAAAACCTTGTGTTTTTTTTTTTGCCGACTATATCCTCTTTCTTTCTTGCAGATCGCCGTGCTCATGAGCTTAGGCTTCGTGGTCTGCTGGTCGCCCTACGCCATCGTAAGCATGTGGTCCATTTTACACGACAGCGGCAGCATCCCGCCGGAGGTCAGCCTCCTGCCGTGCTTGTTCGCCAAGAGCTCCACCGTCTACAACCCTCTGATCTACTACGTCTTCAGCCAGAGCTTCCGAAAGGAGGTGAAGCAGCTGTGGCTGTACTTCGGCTCCGCCCTTTGCCACGTCTCCAACGGCGACAACGCCACCAACAACGACGCCAACGACGACACCAGCGTTTACATGGTTAACGCCCACGCCAAGACCAACGTGCAAGTAATGTCTACTTTGGAAGAGATCCCGGAGTGAAACATTTTGGAGTGAAAGACAAGAAAGACTGGTTTGTTTTTTTTAAGCCTCGTAAAGTGCCATCTCTCACACGCCTTGTAGGTTTTGTGTTTGGTCCAACAGGTGTTATAACGTTACAAGCAGGTGAGCACCGGCCTCTTATGTGTCAATAAATGGGAGGGCATGTTTGCACAATTTGTTAAATGCTGTAAAAGTTAAACACCAAGCTCTAGATTAGAGTTAACTCTGTGCTCATGTGTGGTTAAAAACAACAACAACAACCTTGTAGCCCAGAAATTAAAGGGACTCCTCGCTGTTGAGCAACAGCAAGATGTGATTGAAGCAAAGGCGGCGGCAAGATGGCAGAAACACAGGATCTTTTAAATTTTACACATTACAAATCAGAGGTTTTAGCTGCAGAATATGATACCAAAAAAAATTGTATTTTGAAAGAAGAAAAAGAATAGTGTGTTACTTTAATGCTTCAGGTTCAATGTGACACTCGTTTCTTGGAAAGATTGCTTTTTCATCATTTTGTGATAGTTTACTTTATGTGCTAAATGTAAATTAAGCGACAGATGGTAGATCATGTTTCACAAGTCTGCCTCTAAAAATGTTTACAACAATAACACACAGCGCCTATATAATGAATGTATGTTGGCTTCTGCTACTATTTGTCGCAGCAATCTAAATGTATAGAAGGAAGGAATGTGAACGGCTAATATATTTTAAGAAAAAGATAAGGTTGTCACTATTTATTGGTGACCAAGACCAAATATTGTATTTATTCAAATTGTCACGTGAAGCCATTAGATTCATTCACTGAAATGAACAAAATGCTTTTAAGGCTCTTTATTGTACAGTTTGATATTTTGGGAAATGTGTGCATTTGATTACTTAGTGAGGACTTCATGAGAACATCATGAACACCATTTTAAATATAGCCGGAAGCCTGCTAGCTTAGCCTAGCGTAAAGACAGTAACCAGGGAGAAACCGCTAACTCTGTCTGAAATGTTCCGCTTCAGTTTTTGCGTGAAGGAAAACAAACGAGATAACGCAAAAAAAATTTTGTGTAACTTCTTCCTCGCGTTTTTGTGTTTAAGCGACTAACAATTGGTCCGTTATTGCGCGAGAACGCTGCAGATTAGACGCGACTAGCGAGCTAGCTAGCTAGCTAGCTGGCGTTGGTGGCTTTATGTTGAATACACAGTGGAGAAACCAAGTCTAATTCCCCGAAATGTCAAACTTAGTATTTGAAAAGGTCATGTTTGTGAATAAAAACTGACTATTGAATACAATACAATCGTGGAACATGAATTCACCGTGATGGGGTCGCTCAATCACACATCAAGGGGAAAAACTACCACCTGTAGAAGGGAGAGGTTTCTTGAATTCTGGCATTTACGTCTGTTTTTCTTAATTCCAAGACAGCCAAAGGATGGAAAAATCTTGTCAGCGAGTGTATGAATCTATCTTAAGCGTGTCGCAAATGTCAATGTGCACATTTGCATACATTCCACTTGCATGAAAATACTCCTGCAGTATGAAAATGTCGAATGCGGCTTAAGTGTGACATGTCTTGTGGATTACTATTGCATATGTTTATAAAAATATTATAATATTAATAAAGAGCAAAAAATAAGATATTGCTGGTCCAACAGTGTTATATGGGTAAACTTTACTTTTCCTTCATTATTAAAATTCATTCTAATAGAGTGCATCGGGCAGAAGACCGGCTATATATTATATTTTATACAACACAACCCTCAGGATGCACCTCACCAACATCTCACGTTGTCCTTTATTGTCCAATGAGGAGGCGATCAGCTCCAGGTGTGTGCCTTCCCATCATCACCTGTTCTCAACACTGGGAATAGAAGGGGGCGGAGCCACCTGGCAGGAACGCCGACGACCTCACAACATAACGTCGATGTCAAAAATGATTCACACTCAATATTGATATTTATTATTATTATTTATATTTATTGCCATTCAGTTCAAACCTACTAGGCTTTAAAAAAAACAACTAAAAAAACACATTGAATTCATCCACTTTATTTCCCCCCCCCACAAAAAAAATTTTAATAACTACGGTAATGCGCATTATCTTTATACACAATCAGAATCACACGTACAAAAATACCATCATCAAAAAGATTATGTTTTATCTCTTGAGCTGAAGCTGGATGAATTAAACGTGATGCTGGAGAGTGAGAACGAAAGGCCCCCTTCACGATAGTGATATCCATAAAGAGATTTCTTTTGATGATTTCTATGCATCGGCGCTGATAACGGCCTGCTTCACTATGTAGTGTCGGTCAAACACATTTGAAGTATTCCACTCATATTCTTGCATTAATAGGAGACTTTGAAGAAACCTGTTGTTCACACACAGGCTGCAAAAAAATAGGGAATTCACTGCAGAGGATTCAAGTGATATGAGCAAAAACTAAAAACACCCCGTTTGTGAAGTTACACCATTAGTAACTCAAATCAAATGTCTTGAAATGCAATGTTAGTACAACACCAACTGGGCTTTTTAATCTTTTTGACTTGCGTATTAAACGGTGAAAAATGACATTTTTCGACACCTGTACTAAAGTGCGAGCTCCCACTTGGAGCTTTGTCGTTTTTTTTTTTTTTTTTGGGTGCGACGTGAACGGGACTTCCCCGTTCTCGAAAGTTGTCACATGGCCTGCCGGATGTTTTCCAGGCTCTTCTCGATGCTGTCGATCACCGCCACGGCGGCTTGCGGGATCCTGGTTCCCGGGCCGAAGATGGCGCACACGCCGCTCCGGTACAAGAACTCGTAGTCCTGCAAAACACACACACACACACACACGGGCGGTTGTAACGCGGTTCATACGGGAAATGCAGTTAATGAGAAGCGCATGTTGGAGAAAGAAGGCCGTGCGGCGGGTTCAACCAGAAGTAAAAAAAGTAAAAAAGGGGATGAGAAAATAAGATCAAAAGCAAAAAAAAAAAAAAAAAAAAGGCCCGGTTAAAAGGAATGAATACTTACTGTGTGGAGGGTTGTAATCCAGCTGACCCAGACAACACACACACATATACACACACACACACACAGCCTCGGGCTCCTTTAAAAAAAGATGAACTCCCCGGAGTTGTCTTTAAATTATTGAAAGAAAATGCCTCTCGCACATCCTTAAAAAAAATGTTGTGCTTTTATTGACTTCACTCTCACCATAACTAATTGCATGAAAAAGAAGGTAAAAGGTCAAAAAAGGTCAAAAGGTGTACCTGCGGTGGGATGACGCCTCCGCAGATGACGAGGATATCCGGCCGGTTGAGCTTCCGCAGTTCCTTGAGGAGCTCGGGCACCAGGGTCTTGTGCCCGGCGGCGAGCGTGCTGACGCCGACGCAGTGCACGTCGGCGTCGACCGCCTGCTGGGCGACCTCGAGGGGCGTCTGTCGAAAAGAGAGAACACACAACTCTGAGGAGAGGTCGACCAAAAACGGGACAACAAGAAAGAAACTACTAACTTTTTTTCTTCGTTTGCATTAATCAACCACGCCGATATCCGAGCAATCGAACTGCTCGCAGACCGGTTTTACAGCCAATTATCTTAACTTGCCCGTTGTTCCATTTCAATGTAAGCTCCACCTAAATGGAATGCGGCCATAATTAAAGTCTGAATGCCAGTATTTGTTTTTACGCAGAAAGGCCGACCAGCTGGTGAATGTTCTGGCATTTTCAATTAAATGTCATTCAAAAACTCTCATAACAAATATGATAAAATGAAAAAAAAAAACACAAGGGGAAAACCTATAATTAAGAAGCCACTTCATCTCATTGGAGCAGACGTTTTGGTTTTGGTTTATTGAGCTTTACGGGTGAATCGTAAATAGTCCTTACCTTTAATAGTAGAACTTTATTCGTTGACATTTTAGGGGGATTTACAATTACATCTCGATTGATTAAAGAGCTTAAAATGCATGTTTGGTCTTTCTTTTCAACGCCTCCGACGCTGACCTGAAACAGCGGTCCGATGTCCACGTCGAAGCCCAGGTCAGCGAACCCCGTGGCGATGACCTTGGCCCCCCTATCGTGACCGTCCTGCCCCATCTTCGCCACCAGCAGGCGAGGGTTCCTGCCCTCGTGCTTCTTAAACTCTGCAACTCTGTAATTTTAATTAAAAAAAGGGAATCAACCAGCGGCGCAATCGGTCCGTGCAGAATGATCGTAAAGATGCTATTGAGACGCTAATCGGGTTTATTTTGTTATTTGCTACCTGTTGAGGGTCCCGACGATCTCTTCGTGCTCCCCGAATTCGCTGCGGTAAGCCCCGCTCACCATCCTGGTGCTGGCCTTGTGCTCACCGAACACCGTCTTCATGGCGTCGGTGATTTCACCCACCGAACATCTGGGGAAAAAATAATTAAAATAAAGAATCTGCCTCCTCCTCAACGCGATGAGAAATCAATCTGGTTAAGGGGGGTGGGGGGGTGGGGTGGGGTGGGGGGGTGGGGTGGGGTGGGGGGGTTATGCCACGCCGGTGCCTCTCATGAAGTGGGCTCTTTGTTAGATCCTTCTATTATTGGAATGATGTTATAATGTGTGCGTGTGTGTGTGTGTGTGTGTGTGTGTGTGTGTGTCGTAAACAGGCCATTCTTGGTTACACCAAAATTAGATCAAAAATATTTATCTGATTTTAAGTACGCCGGCAGCTGTAAAAAGACATTTATCAAGCTTGAATGACAACATCTGTATCCAAATAACGTAGCTAAGCTTAAGACTTCTAATTCTAAAGTCCATGGATTACTATAGGATGTATTAATGGACACGCGTGTACACACACACCTCGCTCGCGCGGCCTCCACGGCCAGAGCCAGGAGGTTGCCCTCGCCGGTCCGGGCGCACTCCTCGATGGCTGCCAGGCACTTCTTTGAGGCCTCCGGGTCACGACTCTCTCTCACCTGCAGCAGAGAACGGAGACAAAGTGCCGTAACCATGGTAATTTGTCCCGCTAACATTGACTCCACAGACAGAATCCACCATATACAGTATATGAATGTGTCAACTGGTCAAAAGAAATACTCTTTAACACCAAAAGATGTAAATAGTCCAACAGCTTTTCTTACAGCAGATATTTTGACTCATCATTACAGAATATAACATCGACATATGTGGTTGTGTATGTGTGTGTGTGTGTGTGTGTGTGTGTGTGTGTATATACATAAACACATATTAGAATTTTCTGGAGAGATGATGAACTTTACTGAAAAACTGGAATTTAGTTTGAAGAACTGACGACATGTGTGTGTGTGTGTGTGTGTGTGTGCGCGTGTGTGTGTGTGTGTGTGTGTGGTTTGGTAAACAACAGACGTTTATGGAACGCGGACCTTTTTCAGCTTTTCAATCTGTTTCTGGCGCACAGCCGTGTTATCTATAGCGAGCACCTCCACCGTCTCCTCCTTTTCGAGACGGTACTTGTTCACCCCGACAATGACCTCTGATCCTGAAGAAAAACAAGGGGGGAGGGGGTTGGGATGGGGGGGGGGGGGATACAGCTACATGAAACACACCTTATCAGGATGTTTTTATCCAAGGAGCAGGATAAGGAACTATGAAAACGGGCCAGTATCTGCTCTATTATTTCCTGCCTGCATCCATCAGAATTCAAGTGGCACCAGAAGTGTCAAGAGCAGCCGATATGCTGCTCAAGGTGACACACTGAATGCCAAGTGATCGTCGAGGAGCGCAGGCCTCGGGGGGGTTTGGGGGGGTTAGGGGGGCTTGAAGGAAAGCTACACGGTCTGTGACGATTCAATCTCGGCTCCCAACGCAGACACTTCTGGCAATATGTGACTAAGGTAATTGCAGTTGAACTGCCTAATGATTAACACATACATAGAGTATGTATTTATGTATATACACACACACACACACACACACATATATATATATATATATATATATATATATATATATATTGATCTGCCAGATGGTTTGTTGAGAAGCAGTCATTGGAAAGCGTTTGGAAGATGAAGGCACTTCCAAAACAAACTGGCCACGTCCAACAGTAAGCACTGTGCATGCTTGTATCTACAGTATATATACATATTTATTTATGTATACATATATATGTGTGAATATATGTAAATATGTATTTTAAAAAAAAAAATGCATACATAATTTCATGCAAAGTCTGGGAATACAAAAATTAAAAAAGGCTAGGGTTAAGACAATTATTTCATGCAAAATCTAAGAATACATAAATAATTTAAAAAAAAGTAAAAAAAAAAAAGGCTAAGGTTAAGACAATAAATTATTTCATGAAAAAAATCTGGGAATAAATTTTTTTTTTAAATTCTGGGAATAAATTGGAATATTTCAGACGGGGTGAAAGAGTTGCACACTTCAGTTGATCAAAGACATCCCATCGCCGCTCCGGGAAGTGAAGCATGAAGCGCTGGCGGCAGAGGAAGGGAAAGGGATAAAGATGAAAGAACGAGGGGCTCGTGAGAGATTCATACAGTCGTACCCGAGTCAATGCGCGCCTGCCTGCGAGCGGCGCACTCCTCAATGCGGAGTTTGGGGATGCCCTCCGCCACGGCTCTGGCCATGCCTCCCACCTCTTCAATTTCTTTAATGAACTACACGAAAGGAAAAGAGATGAATGAATTAGCCTTTTGGGGGGGATAAAAAAAAAAAAAAAGTATCTTAAATGTCCCTATGACCCACCTTTAAAGCCGTGTTATAGACGTCGTCCGTGAGCGCTTCCATCATGTGCGACCCCCCCCAGGGGTCGGCGACCTTGGGGATGCCCGACTCCTCCTGGATGATGATCTGGGTGTTCCTGGCGATGCGAGCGCTCTTCACGGTGGGCAAACCCAGAGCCTCGTCGAACGAGTTGGTGTGAAGCGACTGGGTGCCCCCGAACACGGCGGCCATGGCCTCGATCACGGTCCGGACCACGTTGTTGTACGGGTCCTGAGAGGAGGGGGGGTTCACATGGAGAACGGACCGGATTAACTATCCGTTCAGTTCGCTCTCGAGACATTTTTTATTTTTAAAGCTCGTATTCACTTGTTCGGTGAGGGACCAGCCTGAGGTCTGGCAGTGTGTGCGGAGGAGCAGAGACTTGTCGTTTTGGGGCTGGAAGTTCTCCTTGATGAGCGTGGCCCACAGCCTCCGGCCCGCCCTCAGCTTGGCAATCTCCATGTAGAAATTCATCCCGATGCCCCAGAAGAACGACAACCTGGCAGCACACACACACACACACACACACACACACACACACACAAAACAAGGAGAGAGAGAGAGAGAGAAGTTATTCAAAATAACTGAAAATAGAAAAATGAGAGGTTTCTATTCTAGCCCCACTGGCTGAAATGCCAAAAATATGTAAACATCCAATATTGACTTGAGTTATTATAAAAGGGGATCAACCACCTGTGTGAAGAGAGTGATGATGCTTCGCAGCCAAGATGGAGTCAATCATTGTAAACTACCACACTTGGCTCTTTAACATTTTTGAAAGGACATCAAATAAAATAATAAATACTGCCGTAAAGGGGAAAGAAAACTGATGGTATTTGCTCTTCCTCTCGTAAAGAAACGGTACAAACTTCTAACCTCCGCCCGCTTCTTCCCTTTAGTCCGAAGCAACCCAATAAGACGGAGGCCTCAAAGCCAATCATGGGGGGCATGAAAAACGCCTGGAAGGACAGGGTCGGTCAGAAGAGCATCATTACGTTGGGGTCTTTGTGTGCAGCCTCTGAGCGGGCAAGCGCTGACCCACACAAGGTAATGGCTCAGAGTTGAAACACAATATTGTTTCATCTTTATATTGATTAAAAGGTGGGCCCGACTGTGGCGAAAGGTCCTCCGAAGATGTTCCTGAGGATTGCGTAACGCTGCTTTTATCTGACGCACGGAGCGAGGATAATGGAAGTGCAATGAAAGGAACAATAATTGGGACGGCTGAGGCGGCCTTGGTGAAATAGCACAGTTCTGTAATTGACTGAAAAGACCATCTCCTATGGACGGCGGCTCTGCGTTATAGATTATTCCTTTAAAAAAAGGGAGCAAGCAGGGGAAAAGGTCAACGGTCAACGGAGCCGCAACGGAGCTGCAGAGATTCAGATGAAAAGGTGCATTATGGATCATATTAAGAATACTGAAGGAGGAGCAAGACAGCAAAGAAGCGCCTTTATTCTTCTGTCTTTTAAATCCATAAAAGACAGACGCCCTTTGTGTATCTGTACAAACCACTATTTCAATGGTTCCATTTGACCAGCAGCGAAATCGAGTGTCAAGTGAACGTCGTACCCAGCAAACTGGTAATTAAACCAGTGAGACCATCTGCTGACACTGGAGGTGCTAAGAGCCGAGTCACACTTTAGATGAAGGTGTCATGGCTGACATCTTATGCCACTGATGTCTTGGCCCCCCCCCCCCCCCCCCCTGGGATTTGTGAATTATTTCCCTAGAGACTGATCTATGCATCAGGAGCTAAACTCACACAAAATAAGACTTTTACAATACTTTTTAAACAGTGGCATTTATCATTTTCAATTCTCTCAGACCCTAAATGTTTTATCTTCTAAAAAGGCATTCTCTGCCGCTTAACTTAAACTTAAAATATTCTTCATTTATAATTTGTGCATAAGACAAATTAAGAAGGTACGAGCTTCATTGCAGCTCTTCTTTTAGGAATATCGGCCAGAATATTGCAGCACTGTGTGATGCGTTCATTGGGGAAAAACTATAAAGAAACGATATATATTCAAGCCATAAATATATATGGCCCATAAATATGCAAATCAAAACTTAACAAGACGTGAATGTTTTGTACCTCGGGGCAAACTCGTCGATGGTTAAGCCCGCTTTCAGACCGGTGCGGCAGTACTCCAGGCCGTTAGCGATGGTGTAGGCTACCTCCAGGATGGCATCGGCTCCGGCCTCCTGAAGGTGGTAGCCGCTGATGGATATGGAGTTGAACTTGGGCATGTGCTGGTAACATTGGGAGAGAGTCATTGAAATCAGCTAAACGCCCAATAAGGTGAGTATTACATCATCAACAACACGGGGTAAAGCAGATTACCTTGCAGGTGTAAGCGAAGATGTCTGCGATGGCGTGCATGGAAGGCTCCGGGGGGAAAATATAGGTGTTGCGTACCATGAACTCCTTCAAAATATCATTTTGAATGGTGCCGGTGAGCTTGGCTTTAGACACTCCCTGCTCCTCGCCGGTCACGATGAACATCGCCAGCACGGGGATGACCGCCCCGTTCATAGTCATCGAAACGGACATCTTCTCCAGCGGGATGTCGTCAAACAACATCTTCATGTCTTCGACGGTGTCTATGGCGACCCCGGCCATGCCGACGTCGCCGTGCACTCGGGGGTTGTCCGAGTCGTAGCCGCGGTGTGTCGGGAGGTCGAACGCCACGGAGAGACCCTGTTGCCCAGCTGAAATGAAAAGGGGGCAGAAGAGACTGTGGATTGGAGACGATTGGGACATGGAGAGGGAGTCATAGATTAGAGCTCAGAGAGAGAGAGAGAGAGAGAACGGCAACAAACAGCTTCCAGCCTCTGGGGAGAAACCAGCAGACAAACAGCCGGAAGGCATTTGTGGTCGGGCCTTGTAAACGCACACACACAACCACAACATCATCTACCTTTGATGTTATCTTTGTAGAACTTGTTGCTCTCCTCCACAGTGCTGAAGCCAGCATACTGCCTGATAGTCCAAGGTCTGTTGGAGTACATGGTGGGATAGGGCCCCCTAGTGTAGGGAAACACTCCTGGCAATTCATCTGGCCGGCCCTCCGAGTCTGCTTTGGTGTACACGGGCTTAATGTTGAGTCCCTCGGGCGTGCGCCAGATCAGATTTTCCGGGTTCTTCCCCTTCAGCTGTTTCTTAGCCAGGCGTGCCCATTCCGGGTGCAGCTCGCCTGGGTCCCGACACGCCGCGGACGCGTGGATCGAGGAGACGGAGGCTCTCACCAGTCGCCGGGCCGCCGTCGCTGCGCACGACCTCTGTGCAGTCAGCATGCTTCAAGGTCGACTCAATCAGACGCACATGGATCACCTGAGGTAGACAACGACAAACAGGTTGGAGGCGGGGGAATGTTGTGATGGTGGCACGTTGTCAAACTTGAGTCTGTGGTGGAGGTGTTGGGAGGAGGATGCTGAGGAAACTACTCCGTATTCTGGACTTTGCCCCTCATCCCCTGAACGCCACACCGAAGTCCCTTTAGGGAACCTTCAGAAGTCTTTACTACCTGCGGCTGTCACACTATATAATTTAAAGTAACCACACCATGTTTAATATTACTGTTCAATTCCATGCAAAATATTTCATGCAAAATATTACTTTTATATTTAAGTTTCCTTGAGGCATATTTAAGTTACCTTACTCTTATTGCTATTGTGTCAGGATTATTTTTGTTCAAGAATTTCCTTGCAGAGTGAATAAAGTTCCATCTTATCTTAACATATGTTAATATACGTATACAAATGTTCGCACTGTTAGGAGGGAGACCATAATAGCACACGCACTTAACACTAATTCATCCTATTTCAACACATATGGAGATAATGTTAATGCAAACCCTTTAAAAAAATATGGCATGTTAACGTTGCTTAGCTAATGGACAATAAACAGTGCTTCAAATATGATAATTGATGAGTTATTAACTAGAGAATGTATTATATTTATTGTTTTGCAGCATGGATATCATCCACCTAGCAGTGTTTCTTGCTTACAGTGGGACATGTTAGTGTTGTTTGTTTGTGGATGATTGACAGGAGGCCTCACCGTGAGTGCCCTTCACACACACAAGAAAACAACCCCCCCCCCCCCCGGACGTGTTGCACTCATTTCCGCTTAAAAATCAAAACAAAAGAACAATTCTAGCTTTTTGTTAACGTCACGAGTCCCAATGACGTTTGGACTATTATGCAAACCGGACCCGTAGCTCCTCCGGAAGTCACTGCCCAGTCAGTCAGCCATGTGGGGGGATAGTTGGGACATGTGTGACCGTAACATGTAATACTGACACGGAGCGGATGACGTTTGACAGCTACAACGGCTACACAGTGGCTAGCTAGCATAGCTTTAACAGCCGAACGAGCCAGACAATCCTATTTTATAAAAGTCAAAGTGCATATATTTATTACATCTTCAATAAGTGGTAAAAACGTGCAAGTTAATGTTAACGTACCGTCACGTAAGCTTAAGATATAGTTAACCGTTAGTGGCGCTAGCTAGCTAACCGTGGATGTTAGCTCGCGCTAACCTAGCTAGCGCTTAAAGGAGCTAACGTGAGACACTTCGCAGGTAAATAACGTTTACTGCATATTGTTTTACATTTCTTAATATCATTTCCTGACCTTGCTTGTCTGTTGTGCTTTTTTTCAGAGCGGCGGAAAAGGCGTGTGTTCGTCCGTCCAATGAAGTTTCACAACATCCCCCCGGTGAGCCAATAGCCGGCTGTGGGTGAGGAGGGTGACCTTTGACCTCTGACACCGGAAGTAAACACTCCACACAAAAAAAACAAGATTGTTGAACGCTGCTGAGATGAGCGACTGCATTGCGATTACTGTGCTAGTGATGTGTTATTTCAAATGACGTTATCTTGGTTACGTTTTGTTCCTGACATGTGTATATATTTATATATATATAATAATAATAAAGTATGTGTATATATATTTATATATATATACACACACTTTATTATTCATGCAATGAATAATAAAGTATATATGTGTCTAGCATCCGGCCTGCAAAGTAAATGTCATGAACATATATATTTATATATTTAGTGTGTATATATAACCTGCCACTAGGAGGCGATGTTGCAGCAGAAGCGCGTGTCTAAAATGCTGCCAAACGTACTGTAACTTCTATTATTATCACTTTTTCCCTTCCTCTCAAATCACACACACAGGACACACACACCTCTCAACATAAAACATGCCATTTTTATTCAAGAGTTGGTCAATCCACTGTACGGTTCAGCGCAGTATTGGATTGGGTTGTATTGTACAGGGGTACACTTGCAGTGAATGTTTATGAGGGATATAAAATATATATATACTACACATAGCAACGTCATTCAGAGCATTCAGCAGGGCAAACCGTTATCAAAGTGGCAATGCAGACAGTGGTATATATATAATGCCCAGTTAAGACACAGAGCAGAAGTTGTGTACTTTCCAACGTAATGCACCTTTCCTCTGTTGCTGAAACTGTCAGGCAGTTTATGTTTTTTGATTGCAATGTAGCACGGCTTTTCATCAGATGACCGATTTATTTTCCTCGTGATTCCACAAAATGCACTTTAAACTTTAAATGAAACTAAACAAAATAGCACCTCTGACTAACAATCAAGAAACCAAACGGCGATGTGGTGTGTGTGTGTATGTGTGTGTGTGTGTGTGTGTGTGTGTGTGTGTAAAAAGTCTTGCATGATGTGAAAATATTTCCGTGCAGGATCCTATTATGAAAAAAGATGGTGACAACGCAGCAGCAGTAGATGCATTTTAAATAGTGAACTAAAAAAAGAAAGACTGCAGAGATCAACACAGAGTGGGGTGGGAGGCAGCAGCTGAGCAGGGTCTCCCTGTGGAAGCAGGTCGTGGGCCAACGCGGCCTCATTAGGCTTCGACCTTTGTGACCCCAGGCGTCACTCCAGCTTGAGCAGTTCCACGTCGAATATGAGGGTGGCGTTCGGGGGGATGACCCCGGGGTGGCCCGTCGCGCCATAAGCCATATCTGGTGTGCAGGTGATTTTTGCCCTCTGGCCCAGGCTCATCTGAAGCGGAGCAGTGGAAAATTTTAATAATATTTTTTTAATGCCGTTTTAAGGAGTATAAAGTTCAACGCAGAGCAAAATCACCCCAAATTAGCTTGAGGAAAGAGATGCAATCATAGTCATCGTCGTCTTTATTGATCTTTTTTTTTTCCACATGGAAATGCAATTTCGAGCAGTTTTTTCTTTTTCTTTTGCAGATGGCATTTAAATCCAGATGCACGAAAATATGGAACACTGTGAAAATAATGATTTTGGATGAAGTACCACAAAATTGCGCCACTTAGCATTTGAGACTGGATCTTCCCTTCAGCACTTTAATGTACCAACCTAGAACACTAGTCAAAAAACTATTGAAATATATGGATCCTTATTACTGTAACATTACAGAGAAACACACCTACGAATAAGAGCAGTTGGTATGACCCCTTTTAAAATCACCAGTATAAATGAATACATAACCTTCTATACTCCAAAGGGTTGAAGGTAACATACTAATGTACATGCAGTGTCTCTCCTACCTGTGCTACTCCTTCCTCCCAGCCCTTAATGACCTCACTCCGTCCAATCTTGAACTTAAAAGGCTTGTTCCGGTCTCGGGAGGAGTCGAACTTCTTCCCGTTCTGCAGCATGCCTGCCGAAAGAGCAAAATCACGTTGACAAAGTTCAGCCGTCGGCCGTTCAGGGTTCATCTGAGATCAATTAAAAAGACGCTTATCGACGTGGCTATTTTTATTTTTATTTTTTTGAAACGTCTGCGTAGTTAAAAGCTCTCGATGGCCGAAACTGTACAGAAAACCCTCAATGCATTATATGCTGGGAGGCCAGATCAATGCACGCCCCTTTCCCTCTGCAGCTAATGTTTTGGAAAGAGGCAATTTAAGATTAAAAAAAGGAGTAAAGTCCGTCTGGCTCCAGTCTGAGGAGTTATTCTGGCGGGTGGGGGGAGGGGGGGGTTATACGGTTCTTGTTTCAATTACGCAAATGAACAAAGGGAATGTGAATCAGGAAGCAGTGGCCTGGTTTAGTGGATTATTTTTAAAGTTAACTAGGCCATTGCCCGCCTGTATCTAGACCACTGGGAGAAACGGGTCATAAAAAGGCGGCGCGGTGCCGGACTGTTCCTTCAGGTAATAACACGGGGCCCATTAAACACGGATGCAGTCATCTATGACCGTCCTCCATTCAGGGAATCAGAGCTGCCATTTGAAGCAGCGATTGGCCAATATGATGCCATGATTTTAATAATGTGACACAATATATCAATATTACATATCGATATTGTGACATTGATATTGCGCAGGATAGATATCGCTTTAGTATTTGGATATCGTTATATATAATGTGTCTTCTCCTGGTTTTAAAGTCACCGTTACAGTCGTGATGTCATTTTCCTGAAGTTATAATTCTTTCATTATTTGCATTTACCCACGTAGTCATTATATCCACATTACGGATGATTATTTATCCCAAATATCATTCTGTAAATGAGAATAATAAAGCACCAGTGGTCAAGTATTTGGTAAAAAAAACCACAATAATAAACACAAAATAATGAGCAGGAACACGATTAGTCTTCCTCCGCATAAAGAGACCAATAAATAAAGAGTTCTGCCTCATCAATATCCTACAATACACCTCGCCGTCTGGTAGAAATACATAGTTTATGTTATACGTTTAATAAGAAGTCGGTCATACACAATGCATGCTGGGAAATAAAGGAATATTAGGTTGTATTAGTCCGTCGTTGATGTTAATTGTTTCTCAATTGAGTGTCCAGAGTGTCAAAATGCACCACACTACGCTATACATCTGATTCTGATGACATATATCATGGTTTAATATTCCACCCTCATAGCCAACTCCTAATATAAATAGTTTTGTCGTGCAGAAACGTTCACGAACATCCACCTGTTGCCCAGTCGTATGAACGCTGGTACTGTACTGCTTCTCGCCTTTCACCCCCCTAAACTTAGTAGGTCCATCACTTCCAAGTATCCCAGTGGCCCAGAGATCAGAGGGTCGTGCACTCAGCGAGAGGCAAAAGCCACCTGCTGCGGGGGGGAGGGGGGGGGGGGGGGGGGGGGGGGGGGGGGGGGGGGGGTGTCTCACAGGGTGTAAAAAGTGCACGCCGGAAAACTTTCACGATGGTTTAAAGAAAGCAGCAGATAACAACTCCGGAGGAGGCGGCGGCCTGCAGAGGGGGTTATCAGACACAGGGACACACTGGCAACCGGCTAAAACCAGTTTTGAGAAAGGGAGACAATGGAGAAAAACACCAGACATACCCCCCCCCCCCCCCCCCCCCGTAGTTCACAGAGCTGCAGCGCGGTATGTAACGTTCGATGCTACTTTCAGCTCTCGCTGCAGGATATATATAAAGACGGCGTATAACAGGTGCACGTTCCACTCGTGGACTCTGGACTGTGTCTCGCAGGAGAAGCAAAACAAAACGTCAGAAACTACTCCCGACGCCCCCATCGGCGCTCCGTTATCACTCTTTGGTCAGCTAAGCACGGGGGGGGGGGGGGGGGGGGGGGGTGGGGGGGGGGGGGGCGGGGAGACTCAGCAATAACAACAAGCAGGGCCTTCCTGAGGAGCGACTCCCACCCTCTCTCCTCATGACAAGGCTTTCACTTGGTAGAGCTGTGGCTGGATCTGCACACAAAAAAAGAAAAGAGATCGGTGGCGCACACACAGGGGTGGGGTTATTTTTACTCAGTTTACTGTATCCTGTCTCACCCCTGTCTAGGACGGCTGCCAGCTCCCCCCCCCCCCCCCCCTTCTCTGGCCCACGTGTGGATGAAATGGGATGCGTGTAAAGCCATCTGTCTACCAACCTAAATGCGTTGCCGCCGTATCGCAGCTGCGTGCGATGTGCTATTAGCAGTATCTCCAGCTTAGACAACAAATGGCTAATTCACAACTGCAGCGCCGATAGCCTGAAAGGGTTACGAGATGAATAAGGGGTCCCCAAGTTCCTGAAGGTCTGAGGTTCGACCGGGAACCATAAGGTTCTTTGAGAGACTAAGGGTCCCAATAAGAACCCTTGTTGGAAGAAAGAGTTCTTCAAGGGTCCCCCCCTTGAAGAACTCCTGGATGGCTTTTGTTAGTACCCTTAGGAGGTGAAAAAGGATAGAATTTCACAGATTTCTTTTCTGTTCGGTTCTAGGTAGTATTTTTAACAAAAGGATGTACAGTGAACACGATATGAGGATCCTATGAAGGTCAGCCAAAAGAACCCTGAAAACTGAACAAGATACGGGGTTTCCCGGTTCCCCCAGTGGATCCGAAGGGTTAGTATTCATGTGTTTGGGGCACTGCGAGAAGATATTGTGCCAACTCTCTACCAGAAAACCAACTGTTGATGGTCGCCTCGATATTGAGCGATGTGCTGTTCCATAAGTCAGCAAAAAGCTGCGAATAAACCGGTTTCTTTCTTGATCTCTGCAACGTTGGGATTGAACGCTTCCCACGGCATTCAATCACAACATTCTCCCATGGAAGGCCTCTATCTATTTCTGTGTGTCTCACACACACACACACACCAGGATTAGGTCTCAGCTTCAGCACGTTTCATGGCGGAGTCTGGAGCTCAAACATGGTAAGGAAAGATGTCCACATTTAGGCATGACATCACATGCAGGAGGCCTGTTGGTCCCAGAGCTCACGCCTCCCGACCGACAAGAGGCCGTTTATCCTCACGGCCTAGTGCCGAACGCAGAACCCCGGAGGCTGCCGCCGGGGTCCTTTATAAGGAACCGATATTGGGTCTGCTTCCTTTAGACTTCCTTCAGAGGGAAGGAGGGGGGGGTGGGGAGCTTGTGATTGCCGGCTCGGCCTTCTCCAAAATAATCTATAATCTGCCCTTTGATTTACCGGTTTGTACTTTTCAAGCGTTTGATCAGTCGTGTACGTTTTGTAGCCGGGCCCGGGCGGCTCAGTGCACCGCGAGGCCCGTGAGAGATAATCCGTGGATGTTGACGCGGTCGAGAAAGAAAAGAAGAATGTGTATGAAAGAGCCGGGGCGGCTTTTTCCAATTATTTTGTCGATGCAAGAGCCCTTACTCACCTGCCTCGTGGCAATAAGCAATAAGCTAATTATGGCAACCACAACTCCCACTAGAGTCAGAAGGGGGGGGGGACTCACATATCTCTGTGCTCTGGCACGTGTGTGTGTGTGTGTGTGTGTGTGTGTGTAATGTTAAATGTTGGAAAACGAGAGAGGTTTCCAATCCATTTGTGTTCGCTCTCTCCTGACCGTTGCCGATTCTCAGAGCTCTGCTGTCTTGTGTCCCAGATCTAAAGCTAACCTTCTATTGCCGGAACTATCTCTCGATCAGACCTTGAACTAATCTTGTATTTGAGCTTTTAAATAAACCAAATGTGGGTTGGTGTCCTTCTTTACGACAGCCCACTGACCTGAAGAGTAGGTACCAATTCCTGGATAGCTGACCGTACCACCAATTACAGTTTCTAAAAACACCATTTCTGAAGCTAAGGCCGTGTTTGTCCAAACTCTACACACACACAAACATACACACACCATATCTAACATCCGGTTTCTGAAGAGTGAAGCCAATGTGGAAGTGTCTTAAAACTTGCATTATCTCCAGCAGAAAGGCGACTCCTCTGGTTGTATAGAAGTCTATGCTTCATGTGTTAAAGCTGCATTCTCTCTCCTGACCACCAGGGGGCGACTCCTCTGGTTGTATAGAAGTCCATGCTTCATGTCTTAAAGCTGCATTCTCTCTACTGACCACCAGGGGGCGACTCCTCTGGTTGTATAGAAGTCTATGCTTCATGTGTTAAAGCTGCATTCTCACTCCTGACCACCAGGGGGCGACTCCTCTGGTTGTATAGAAGTCTATGCTTCATGTGATAAAGCTGCATTCTCTCTACTGACCACCAGGGGGCGACTCCTCTGGTTGTATAGAAGTCTATATAAATGACTCTACTTCTCTTGATGTATTCCCTCAGTAAACATTGTAAACATGAGTTTTTGGTCTCAATCTCTAGTTTCAAGTCTTCTTCAATACAGCGTGATGTGCAGGTGGTCGCAAAAATGGCAAAGGCCGTAATCCAAGATGGCGACGGCCAAAAAGCCCAAAATCGAGGTTTCAAAACGGATTAACAAAGATTAACAAACAAAAATAAAAAAGTTAATTAAAATGTGTACGAGGATTTTTTTTTTTTTTGCCTGTTGAATACGAACAACTACAAAAACTGCGGGATGAAATAAAAAAATTAAAAAAATTAGAGAAACAACCTCTTTGAGTCATCGTTGCTTGATGAGCGACTCGCTTACAGGTGCATACATGCCTCACTGCGGAGGTGGATACTAACACTACTTATTATAATACAAACGCTCTAATCTTCTCCGACGAGACCACATTCTTCTGCTAATCTCCGTGCGTTCAACACTAAAAGCATTACACACACACACGCACACACACACACAAACACACACACACTCACCTACAGCTCCGGCACATTCTTTTTCCATCGACCCACTGTGAACACACATCATCCCCCGCTGATACAACGATATATATTTATAGCTCTATTTTTTTTGTGTTCCACGGATAAGGCCCTTGTTTTGGCTTAGCTTAGCTTATTTTTAATTTTTGTTGTAATATTACAGACGCTTGGTGACATTCAGGGGAGGTGATCATGATAGAAAACAGACGTGACAACACAGGATCCACCATATGACCCGAGGGTGGGGGGTGCAGATGAGAGAGACTTATATCTGTGTGAGCTCATTTACCAACCGAATAATAACAACAAACTTTTTTTCCAAACAATACAACATTTGTTGACTGTCATCGCAAGTCAAACAAAGCAGGAAAAAATACTTCTATTAAAACTGAGATACTATGTGAGAAAGTAAGTGAAGCCAAATCATCAGATAACGACAACCACGCACACCCATTTTTAAAGTGGCAAGACGGCAAATCCCGAGCACCAGGGCGCACAAACACACACACACACACACACACACACACAGTAAAATACAACAATTCTCACACGCTGTCAAAACCTGTTTACCACAGAGTCAATGCCGGGGAGCGGGCAACAGCTTTTATAGCCGTGTAATAACCGATCCCCAGACAGACTGATGGCTGTGAACCGGGTTGTGTTTACTTTCTGTCTGACCCAGTTGTCTGGGCCGACAACCCCCGGGGGCAGACAATAACCCCAATTTTTTTTCCTTTTCACCCAAAAAACATCTCAGCGTCTCGCTGCCCCACCTCGAATAATTGGCCAATCTGAGAGGAGACAAAAAAAAAGACGGTGGGGGGGGGGGAAAGAGAGTGTGTGTTTGTGTGTGTGTGTGCACATGTATATTCTATATGTGCAAGTTGCAACAGTCTCTAAAACGGCATTGACACCGCGAGACACCCAAATTCCTCCAACAAAACAAAAGGGGAAAAAAAACGATATTTTCTGGGTGGGGTGGCTGCTGCTGCACCCTGTATCCCATCTATGAAGACTTTAGACAGCACACACACACACACGCGCACACACACACACACACACAGGTGCATACATGTCTCGCAGACCGTGCACACTTTTGAGAGAGCTGGGCTGCACACTGAGCCGTGCCGCTTCTCTCCAGGTAACTCAAATGAAATGTAATAACTGTACAAAAAAACTAAGAAAAACATGCAAACAGAGCCAATTTCCTCTCTCAACAAGGAGGACAGGTGTGTGTGTGTGTGTGTTGGGAGGGGGGTCTGGTTTCCACGATTGCCTACCTATGTAATGCACAACACATGCCTGGCCCTTCTTTGGAAATGTTCTTCCTGTTGAGAAGAGAGAGAGAGAGAGAGAGAGAGAGAGAGAGAGAGAATAAGTGTTATTGTGTCATTAACTGTTAGGTCTGGTGAGGGGCTCCTGGCAGGACCACCAGAGGACACGCACACATGTTAAAGTCAGATAATGTTATAATGTGATAATGCATGACACGCACACATGTTAAAGTCAGATAATGTTATAATGTGATAATGCATGACACGCACACATGTTATAATGTGATAATGCATGTGTCCACATTTTGTGAAACTTCAGCTTGGAGCCTTCTTTTATTTTTTTTCCAGGGCTATACAACCTCAGCTATCTTGTGATCAAAATGCTAAATATTTATAATATAATAATTATAATATAATATTAACGTCACCGCGAGCAGCTGCATGTCTGACGGCTAAACTAAACTTTATATATGTATCTAAATTATGTTGATATTTGACACGATTTGCAGCACCACCCACCCAACACGTCCAGCAACCCACCCCCGCATCAAAGCCCACACAAGCGGATACATCAACTCACCATCACCGGGGGATATCGTCTCGACTTCCACGCCCATGGCGGTGCTGCGGTGCTTCAATAATTAGCTCTGAAACATAAAAATAAATAAAAAATAAAGCAATTAAAAAAGAAGCCCGTTTTTGTTTTGTTTTTTTCGCCCGTGAAGCAGCTACAATTGCCGATCGGTGGAAACCACGAACTCAAGCCGACCACTGGCTCTGATTTCGGGAGCTGCGGCGGCCAAAGATGAAACCGTCTAAACGCGAGGTTGTAGCGCGAGGCGGCGTCCGAGATCTCCGACTTCAGCCCGTGTGCGTCACGCGGCCCCCGGCGTCACGTCAACCGTTTCTCTAATTTAATTAAATAAATTTTTTTTCTTCATTTTGTGGTTATCTCACGTTGTGTTCTTTATTAGAATAAATATTAATTTTGTCCGCTGAAACGGGAAAAAATGGGTTAAAAAAAAGAAAAGTAACCGTTGTGACGAAAACTACATATCCCAGAATGCACCGAGAACGTCAGGGAGTTTTGCTTCCGGGTGGACTAAGAAAACGGGCATTTCAAGACACATTTCAACCGGTAAAAACGTGATTTAATAGACGGGGGAACTCGCTTGATTCCGCGTGAGATGGTTGTGGTTTTATGAGGTATGTGTGTATATATGTACACCAATGATTAGCTGCAACGTTAGTTTGATAAGTTAATGCTAATGCTAAAGGTAAACATTAGCATGAGTTAAATAACTTATTTCCAGTGTGAACTGGAAAACCTCTGCGTATCATAATGATGACGTTTATCACCTCAGACCAATGTAGTGTATCCTCTGTGTGAACGCTGTTATTCTGTTATTTACTATATTTAGCTCACGCACACGTATTTAAAAAAAATAATATTTACTTTGCTTTATTGTGCATGTGATGAGTAACGTCTCTATTTCGATGTGGGGACGACCTAGTGGCAGTTTTCACACAATTCAGTATTGTTAATGCCCTGAGGTCCTGGCAGGATCGTATTGTTAATGCCCTGAGGTCCTGGCAGGATCGTATTGTTAATGCGCTGAGGTCCTGGCAGGATCGTATTGTTAATGCCCTGAGGTCCCGACAGTATCGGTGTGTTGTTAAGGTCATTCAAGGTGTAAGCAGCTATCAGTCTTCGTCACCACTGCCTCGGCTCAGGCCGAGGGGATTAAGGCATGTACTTGGAAGGAGACACGAGAGGCTTTTGCTATTCTTAATCTGCATAGGTATAGGCAAAGGCAACACTAGCTACTCTAGTGCAGGACCCGCTCGGACCGGATAGGTCTCAGTCACCAATGTGAACTCCCTGATTCACATAAACAAAAAAAAACAAAAAACATCTTCTCTTTTTTTTTAATTTTTTTTTTTATATAAGCGTCGTCACACCTGCCGGGATGGATCTTGGCAAAGCAAAGCTGCTTCGGTCGGGTCTCAACACGCTGCACCAGGCCATCCACCCCGTGCACGGGATCGCGTGGACGGACGGCAAGCAGGTCTGCCTTACGTCTCTCTTCATCGTCAGCGGCGAGGTGAATTTCGGCGACACGAACGTCATCGGGCAGTTCGATCACGTCCTCGGCCTCTTCTGGGGACCGCTGTGCTGCTCGGACTCCCCGGCCCTGCTGGCCGTCCAGCACAAGAAACACGTTACCGTGTGGCAACTGCAGCTCAGCGCGCTGGAGCAGAACAAGCTGCTGTGCACTCAGACCTGCGAGATGAGCGAGCCGTTCCCTCTGCTCTCCCAAGGCTGCGTCTGGCACCCTAAACTGGACATCCTGGTTGTGCTGACCAAGAAGGACACTTCTTTGCTGTTTTCCGTCAGAGTGGACAACAGGAGGATCAAAGCGGACATCAAAGGTAGTGGACTGATCCACTGCGCGTGCTGGACTAAGGACGGCACGCGCCTGGTGGTGGCTATAGGAAGTTCCCTGCACTCTTACATCTGGAATGACATCCAGAAGAATCTGGTGGCCTGCTCCTTCTGCCCCATCTTCGACGTGGGGGGCTACATCTGTGCCATCGAGGCCACGGGGGAGGCTCAAGTAGCGGTGGCCACGGAGCTGCCTCTGGACAAAATCTGCGGGTTGAATGCCGGCATGGCCTTCGACATGGTGTCGGAGGCCGAGTCCCTGCAGGGCCGCGGCTCGCACGTGGCCCTGACGGAAGAAGACAGCGTTCTGGACTCGCGAAGGAGATCTGAATCTGAGAGTTCCTACACCCCCTGCTCAGGCCCTCTGGACCTCACCCACCTCCTGGCGAGGCACCGCCGCTCCGACCCCAGCCCCCTTCTCCACCTGCGTCGCAGAGACACCATGACGGGCTCGGGCCAGGACTCCTCGCACCTCATCCTGGTCACCTACGAGCGCAAAGTCACCACCAGCCGCAAAGTCAGCATCCCCGGGATTTTGGTTCCGGACGTCGTGGCGTTCGACCCGCGCGGCTCCACGGTGGCGGTGGCCTCCAACACCTGCAACATGGTGCTGGTGTACTGCATCACGGCCTCCGCCATGCCCAACATTCAGCAGATCTCTCTGCAGGCGAACGAGAGGCCCAAAGGAGTCTGCTTCCTCAATGACAAGCTGCTGCTGCTGATGGTGGGCCGGCAGAAGTCCAACGACCCCGCCTTCCTCCCGTCTTCTAACACGGACAAGTACGTTCTCCGCCTGGTAGCCAAAGAGCTGATGGCCGATGGAGAGACTCCAATCACGCCACCTGCTCACAACCGTGAGTCCGCTTGTATTTTAAGCGCAGGGATTAGGAGGCACTCGGAGCACCTATCTAAGGACGACCGGGAGCACCCGGGGATAAAGGACTTGGTGTTACCTGGTGGGGGAGTCGTTCGCTCTGCTGGTAACAGGCGCAGGCTGGTGGAGGAGTTGAGGAGCGGCGAGCCCAGCCCCGTCGCGAGCACCGTGGACTTCTTCGACCGAGCCCCGTCCAGCCCCTCGTCCGTCACGGTGGAGAACTTCGACGTGGACCACGTCAACCGCATGAGCTGCCTGGCGGTGGCCGGCCAGGCGAGCAGAGACTCCAGCCGGGCCTGCTCCCCTCGCCACGAGCCGTCGGACAAGCTCCACACGGACCCGACGCTGCCTTACCCCGACCGGGCGATGGGCCCCGCCAAGGAGCGCGCGCTGGAGCAGCTGGTTCTCAACATGGAGAGGCTTTTCACGCGCTTCGCGGACGTGCAGCAGTGTCTGACGGAAATCCGAGATTACAACCAGAACGGCAAGAAGGCCCAGGGCGCCTACCCCAGCGCCTCCGAACCCCCCTATGTCAACGTCACATGTCAGGTACGGGTTCTCTGTGTGTTTGTAACTGAACGGGTGAGAGGAAGAGGTTCCCTCTCTTTCTGGAGTCTCCGTCTCCAGCAGCTTTTGCTCCAGAGGCTTAAACGGCTTATTCAGTGGGAATTTACACTTTTTTTAAGGATAAGACAACGCGTTTCCAGATACTTGACTTCATTTATCAAGCATCGGATCAGAAGATATGGATTAACCGGACTCGGTTGATTCACCTTTTTCTTTTTCTTTCTCCTTCTCTCATGCAGAAGCAGCTGTCGGAGAACGTGTTCATCGACGAGCGGCGGCCGGTGCTGCTGTGTGACGGGAAGCTGTGTCTGCGCGTCCTTCAAGACCTCTTCAACCTGACGATTGTGGAGATGACGTATGGTACGGGCGGCGTTCAGTTTCTATTTTTTAAAATGGTGCTTATTGCTTCTTTTTTTTAAAAGTTGGCGCCGGGGCGATAATTCACTTTTTTTGATGAAGTCGTGAATGGAGATGTCACGATAGACAATTACGCCGTCTAAATTGATAATAACAAACAGAAACCATCAAACTATATATTTATTATATATATATATATATATAATCTTTTGTATACTGTATAATATAATAATACATATATAAATATATATATATTATTATACAACTGTATAATATATTATACTGTATAATAATAAATATATATATATATTTATTATTATATTATATATTTTGCATACTGTGTAATATATATATATATATATATATATATATATATATATATATATAATTGTTTTTGACCGAGTCTACGGTGTTAAAAAATTAAAACCCCTGGGAGTATTTTCAGCCTAGAAGTCATCATATAAAACAAGTTTTTTTCAGGATGCATTTTAATAGATAAATAATCTCTCGTACTGTACCCTGGAGTCTCAAACGACACCATTCCAGCGTCGTTGCCGTGGGTACGCTATAATTGGACGTGATTTAAAAGCCTAGGTCAGATTACGAGGTTTAAAACTAAAGCGGCTTACTCTGTTTAAATGAGCACACACTGTCCCAAACTCAGAGGCAGCAGCAAGCAAAACATATCTCAAACTACCCCCCCCCCTTCAGTGGCTATAACGGTTACCGTGGTAACAAAACAGATCTTTCATTGACCTCGTGTGATCTCTTTGCAGGGCCGCTGTGGGTGGTGCTCGTGGCCGACGGAGACGGCTTCGTGCCTCTGACCTTCAAGCCCAAAGAGGAGCTCACGGTGCGGAACGGGAAGAGGAAAAGTACCCTGCGGACCCCCGGGAGCCCCGAGACCTCCGTCCCGTCCAGTCCAGGCCCCGGCCAAAGCCCCAACATGACCGCAGACTTCTCCACATAGTGCCTCCTCACACAGGTGTCAGTTGATGGACTCACACAGGTGTATCCTCATAACTTATGAAATGAAAGCGTGCCCCAAAGAATGCGTTTCCTTGGGACGTCTCGTTGGACTAAATGCAGTTCCTCTACCGACGGCTCCGAGTATGTTTTTAGAGACGTTTTAACACATCCTGCTGTCCAGGTCCAAGAGCCAGTAGAGGCTTGATTTTTGTTTGTTTGTTTGTTTGTTTGTTCTGTATTTGTTAATGGAGCGCTGCAGAAGTAAAAAAATCTAGATTTTTACCCCGTAAAATGTCTGGATTTTCACTTCTATGCCGAATGGTCTCACTCGAACGGATGCACGTTGCACACGGGTTAGATTCCGCATTGCCACGCAACACTCTGGAAATAATATCTAAAATGTTAATATGAACGCAGTTTATGCACCTTTTCTTCCACATTTTGTAACGTCACCAAGCGCAGTGACACACAACCGACCACTAGAGGGGGCAAGACTCAACAGAAACGTCCCCGTCATTGCAATAAAGGGTCAAATATGTGTGAACATATGTCTTAAAATATATATATTTTGCCAGCGTTTTCAATATTAAATCTGCATAACTAGTGTGCGCTCCTTTTCTGTGTGTGTCGCTTATTTACACTCCGGTGAAGAAACACAACGCCACACGTTTTATTCGGTCTATCGACCAACCTCTACAACATTTATTAATTTCATATCATCAGCCCTCAATATTCCAAAAAAAAGAAATCATAAATAAATAACGGAAGTGTCGTAGAGCTGAACACGGCAAATATATGGTATACATTCATTTATATAAATTAGGTAATCTTATTGTATATTTATATATCCGAGATGACTGTACAGGTTACATGTGAAAATGAAAACGTAAAAGTTTACGTTAAAACAGTTTGAACTATTTATCAGTGTAATATACACTAATGGTCGAGTTTTTCCAGCGGAGTCGACTGGAACGCGCACGGGGGGGGGGGGGGGGGCACTTCCTTCAAGGTCAAAGGTCACGCATTGTTCAGGTCCTCCATTGTTCTGGAGCTGATGCTTTGCTTCCTGTGGGAGACGTCAACGAGTTACATTAGTTTATTGATTTACTGATTACGATGAAGAACATGCATACACTTAATTAAACTACCCAGCGGTGTAGGAATTAGTTCAAATCAACTCGACTAAATATCATATTTATGACATTTGCATATTAATGTTTCATTAAGAATTATCCCGTAATGAAGTACTAACATCTTGACATTTTGTATAATATTATATTTCACTCCGAATACTTCTGTACTTGATTTAAAAGTCTCATTTTGAATATAAGACTTCTACTACTATAATGAAATATGATTCATTGCTTCTTTCCCTTAACCAAACGATCTGATTACTTCCTCCAGCGCCGATCAATATTAATTAAATGCTTATTGTCGGCGTAATGGTACAGGGAAGTAATAGCAACATTTCTCATAACTTAATAAAGTCCTTAATGCAAACGTTAATTAAGTATAACTATTAATGTCATATATTAAAAGGGTTAATTAATAGGGAAAGCACTTTCATAAAATTTGAAGGACTCCTCCTACAATTCCCAGAATGCAATGCAACGGCATCTTTCATCGGACCCTTACTTGCCCACTTTTTCTTTTTTTCGAGCACACAGTTTTGAAATGCAGACTTCCTGTTGTACATTTTACGTCTCAAACCCAAGACACACTTTTCCTTCTGATGACGTGAGGCTGCAAAGGAACTGTGTATGTTTGTTTGTTTGTTTGTTTGTTTGTTTGTTTGTAACCAGGCGTACCGCAGCTCGTCCAGGCAGAGTCGGTTCCTGAGCCGCACGTCTTCGCTGATGGGATAGAGCAGCAGGATCATCAACCCCGTCACGATGAAGGCCACGGGGGCAGCGCCGATCAGCAGCTTCAGGGTGTACACTACGGGAGCCGGCTGCTTGCAGGCGCCGGTGTCATACCCTGCAAATCTACACACACACACACACACACACACACACACACACACAGGCAGACATCCAATTTAAAGACAGGTTACAGGAAATCGACATCCCGGCCCCTGACGCTGCAATATACTGCAAAGGAGCCCACTTGCATCACCTTTCACATAATGAATCGTACACAGGGGTCCGGGGTGTGTGTGTGTGTGTGTGTGTGTGTGTGTGTGATTAGGGAGGCGGGACTTACTCCAGGCACAGGGTGGACACTCCCAGGGAGATGCCCGAAGCGAACTTGGTGAAGAACACGTAGAAGGAGTAGAAGATGGCCTCGTGGCCTTTGCAGTAGGGGTTGGCCAGCCGGAAGTCGTCCACCACGTCCGGCAGCATCGACCTTGAGTTGCACACGCACACACACACACACACACACACACACACACACACACAGGCAGAGTTGAACACACACTAATCTGTGGTTTTCTGGAGACATGACGCTTGCCTCAGACCTTGACAAACAAACTGGTAGCAGATCCTCTTAGAGCCCTTTTGATAACCCGGTGGGCTAAAAATGACCGAGCTAATAACGCGATTCGACGGTGAACCCCCCCCCCCCACCCCCACCCCCCGACGGGAGGCCCCTGTAATTTGGGGTTCGAGGGAGGGGACGAGAGAAGAAGACCGCTCCACCTTACCGGCCCTATATTAGCTCTGTGGCGGTCCGGAGGATTTATAGTCGACGGCAACCTCTAATTCATAGAGATGACATCACCTTTGTGACCGTGACCCGAGGGGAATGGACAGGGACGCCCCCCAACCCCCCCCGGGGGGGCACCAGGTCACCGCTAACAGCAGGGTTCACGGTTTGATTAATGGCTCTCCTGCATCAAATCTAAACCGACACGAGCAGCGCAAGCGGACTTACATAAACCATGTCAGAGGGCTTAGTGGACTATTGAATATTTCAAGGATATAAATCCATATTCTGCTGATAGAAGAGTAAGCCGGAGCATATTTAAACCCTCATCGGGGGCACGTAAAGCCTGCAGATGGAGCCGCATGGACAGTCACAAATAGCTCCGACTGTCGAATAACAACAACAAAGAGTCTGCAGATATATTATTATAATATATATATATATATATTTAGACCATCTTTACTATTTTCAAATACGTGTTTAATTCTATTTGTGCTGTAAAAAAAGGGAAAGGTTTTTTATATCTGCATCTGGATAAATATCAGGACATAAAATCAGAAGTAATGTATAAACCCCTCTTGGTTCTTGCATGTGTTGGTTTTCTCCTATTTTGACACATTTTATAACATAAGGGGGGGGAGGGGGGGGAGTCTCACCACGGCAACAGGAGCGAGGCGGCCACGCTGAGCCCCGAGGAGACGGCCACGACGTAGGCCACCACCACGTTGGGGATGAAGACCAGCATCAAGGTGAAGGGCATGATCCACTAGAGAGAGGAGAGGAATGAAAACAGGTGAGGACACGCCGCGCTCCCATCTTCGTCCACAAGATGGCGCATGGTGTAATAGTCCAGTATCCTCACTGTGATGCCGCAAAAAGCCGCCGTCTTCTTCCCGAAGCGCTGCAGGAACCACTGCCACACCGGGATGCTTATCACGGCAGAAACCTGCGGGGTCAAAGGTAAAGGTCGAATGAGGTCACATGGGGAAGAGAAAAGAGTTATATTGAAAAGAAAGTGAAAAGAAAAAAAGTTATATTTATATTTTACAGTCAAGTTACATGGAATATCTTTTTGGGTGCTTTGTGAGGTGCATAAAAAAACAAACAACAACTAAATAAATAAATAAAAAGCCGCGCTCACCAGGATGGTCAGCACGATGTTCTGGAAGTGGTCCCTCAGGTCGGCGGCGTACGTGCAGAAGAGGACGAAGTTGCTCTGGACCAGCTGCAGAAATCAGAGAGAGAGAGATGAAACGCTCAAGATATTCACTCGTCGGCGTTTCTCTTTCTTTGCCGGTGATTCATCGGCACCCCGGGGGGTGGGGGGGGGGGGGGGGGGGTGACAACTGACACCGCACCCTGAGGCTGAGGGATACACGAACGAAAAATAGATCCGATGCAAAAAGTTGGAGCCGTCTGCAAGAATTCAGACCACGTCGACATCGAGCGCCGGGTTCTTCCTGTCTGGAAGCAAGGGACTCGCCATTTGAGAAGCGTTTCCATGACAACACGTGCGTCTCTTTTTGGGTTACCTGAATGGCGACGGTGATGAAGAGGAACGCGGCGGTCAGAGTGAGGTACGGCCCGTGCCTCATCACCAGGATGAAGCCCTGGTGGAACGGGATCTGCTTCTCGGTCCTCGGGGCGTAGGGATCTGAAACGGGTGAGACGGCGTGGAGTTATAGGGCGTATAGGGTGTATATAGGAGGAGGAGGAAGAAGAAGAAGAGGAAGCAGACATTAGAGTCGTCACATGTTGTGATGACATTGCGTAACATCCGTGATGTCATCGTGTCCCCTCTCTTTGACCCAAAGGACCCAGAAGCCTCACCGTCCCTCTCTTTGACCCCCAGGAACATCACCACGGTGCAGACGAGGAACACGCCTCCGATCACACCGGCAGCGATCATGTACACCTCCTTCTGCAGGAGAGAACACACACATGTATGAGAACACACATGTAGAGAACACACACATGTAGAGAACACACACATGTATGAGAACACACACATGTAGAGAACACACACATGTATGAGAACACACACATGTATGAGAACACACATGTAGAGAACACACACATGTAGAGAACACACACATGTATGAGAACACACACATGTATGAGAACACACATGTAGAGAACACACATGTATGAGAACACACACATGTAGAGAACACACACATGTATGAGAACACACACATGTAGAGAACACACACATGTAGAGAACACACATGTATGAGAACACACATGTAGAGAACACACATGTAGAGAACACACACATGTATGAGAACACACATGTAGAGAACACACACATGTAGAGAACACACACATGTATGAGAACACAGACATGTAGAGAACACACACATGTATGAGAACACACACATGTAGAGAACACACACATGTATGAGAACACACACATGTAGAGAACACACACATGTAGAGAACACACATGTATGAGAACACACATGTAGAGAACACACATGTAGAGAACACACACCTGTAGAGAACACACACATGTATGAGAACACAGACATGTAGAGAACACACACATGTAGAGAACACACACATGTATGAGAACACAGACATGTAGAGAACACACACATGTAGAGAACACACACATGTATGAGAACACAGACATGTAGAGAACACACACATGTAGAGAACACACATGTATGAGAACACACACATGTAGAGAACACACACATGTATGAGAACACAGACATGTAGAGAACACACACATGTAGAGAACACACACATGTATGAGAACACAGACATGTAGAGAACACACACATGTAGAGAACACACACATGTAGAGAACACACACATGTATCTCTCCTCACACAGCCGGTCTATTCTGAGCCTCTTCTCCATCTTTAATTCATAATGTCCTCGAAAGGCCTTCAAATAAAAAGGGAGCGCTTCATTTCCCCATGCTCGTTACACGTCAGCTCGATTTAGGGCCCTTGTTTGTTTTCCCCGGCTGTCGGTTTAAATAGCAAAACACCGCCGGCCGGCATTTCACTCTACAAATACCAACATAAACATTAGGGGGAAAAAAACCTCAAGTATCCTAAAATACAGGAACCGCTCGGGCCTGAACACAACCTTCTTGTTTGTTTGCTATTTTCTCGAATCGAAAAACACGCACACGCCCTGTTTTAGGCAGACCCCCAGTTTGCCCAGACGGTGCGACCACGGAGCAATTAACCCCCCCTCCCCCCCCTTCATAAGGTTCAAACAAAATCCAACCACTTGAAGGCCAAATAGACAGTTTGGAAACGTGTTCCTTTCCCCTCATATTGCTCGACGTTTCGCATCTGGAGTGCCTCGTTCCAACCGTTGCGGGGGCGGGATATAAATAGGGCCCTAATGACTGACAGGCCGTGGAGACCCCTCAGTGTGAGAGAGAGGGGGCCCCGTCAGGCTCCCCCCAGGCCATTTTTTGGGATGTCACAACCCAATTATTTTCGAAACAATCCTCCTTTTCATTCAGGGCTGCAGAACCCCCATAACCCCACCCCCCATCCCCCTAACACCCCATTCCCCCCCCCCCCCCATCCCTCCTGGATATTTGCCGATGAGCGTGTCTGAAGTCGGAGGCCGACTTCGAGCTCACCTGGTGTGACACTTACCGAGTGCGACAGGTAGTCCTGGGAGCGCACCAGCCTCCTGACGATCTCCGCCCCGCTGCCGTTGTTGCCGAGGTAACCGGCGGACGCGTTGTGAGGCGGGCAGTGCTTCAGAGTGTGAGCGCTGGCCACGATCTGGCCCTGGATGGCGGCGCCCACGAGCGTCCCCAGCACCTCCATGGTCATCCCTGTGCAACAACAACAACAACAACAACAACAAGAGAAAGATGGATCAGTATCGCTGCCCTTCACATGGACTCACAGGTTCTCTGGATCTGGACCGGCACAAAGAGAAGAAGAAGAAGAAGAAGAAGAAGAAGAAGAAGAAGAAGCTCACGGTAAGCGGTGGCCGAGTCTCGCTCCTTCTGGTCCGTGCTCAGGAACATGGTGAGAGCAGAGTAAGGCACGTGGAAGCACTGCGAGGGAGAAGAAAGACACAGTTAGATACACAACAACTACCAATAGCTTCTTTCATTCATGGTCCCCACATGATGAATCCTATGGGCGCCGCCGTGGGGTTGGTTTTGGAGTCAAATAACTCGTAATAGTTTGGATGGATTGCCATGAAACTTGCGTTCAAATTGCACCGATATTCCACGTATTCATTCACGTGGACAGAGGGAAGGAAATATCTTGATTATAAGATGATTTACTTCAAAACGAGGTGAGCCTATAAGGGGGAAAGTATTTTTAGGCCTCATGGGAAACTGTAACTTGTTCCATCCATCCATCCATCCATTATCACCCGCTTATCCGGGGTCGGGTCGCGGTGGCAGCAGGTTCAGCAGGCCGACCCAGGCTTCCCTCTCACCCGCAGCACTTTCCAGCTCATTCTGGGGGATCCCGAGGCGTTCCAAGGCCAGCCGGGAGATATAATCCCTCCAGCGTGTCCTCGGTCTTCCCCGGGGCCTCCTACCAGTTGGACGTGCCCGGAGGCATCCTAACTAGATGCCCGAACCACCTCAGCTGACTCCTTTCGACACGAAGGAGCAGCGACTCGACTCCAAGCTCCCCCCTGATGTCCGAGCTCCTTACCCTATCTCTAAGGCTGAGCCCGGCCACCCTACGGAGGAAGCTCATTTCGGCCGCTTGTATCCGAGATCTCGTTCTTTCGGTCACGACCCAGAGTTCGTGACCATAGGTGAGGGTTGGAACGTAGACTGACCAGTAAATGGAGAGCTTTGCCTTCCGGCTCAGCTCCCTCTTCACTAAGACGGACCGGTACAGCGCCTGTTTTACTGCTGCAGCCGCACCGATCCGCCTATCGATCTCCCGCTCCACCTTACCCTCACTCGTGAACAAGACCCCGAGATACTTGAACTCCTTCGCTTGGGGTAGGCAGTTTGCCCCCACCTGGAGGGAGCAATCCGCCGGTTTCCGGCAGAGCACCATGGCCTCAGATTTGGAGGTGCTAACTCTCATCCCTGCCGCTTCGCACTCGGCTGCAAAACGCCCCAGTGAATGCTGGAGGTCACGGTCCGAGGAGGCAAACAGGACCACATCATCCGCAAACAGCAGAGAGGCGATCCCGAGACTCCCGAACCGGATCCTCTCCGCCCCCTGGCTGCGCCTAGATATCCTGTCCATGAAGGTCACGAACAGGACCGGTGATAAAGGGCAGCCCTGGCGGAGGCCAACACCCACCGGGAACGTGTCTGACTTACTACCGAGGAGACGAACACAGCTCCTACTGCAGGCATACAGAGACCGGATGGCCCGTGCCAACGGGTCCGGCACCCCATACTCCCGCAGCACCCCCCACAAAAACCCCCGAGGGACCCGGTCGAAAGCCTTCTCCAGGTCTACAAAGCACATGTAAACTGGTTGGGCAAACTCCCAGGACCCCTCCAGTAATCTTGCGAGGGTAAAGAGCTGGTCCACTGTTCCACGACCGGGACGGAATCCGCACTGTTCGTCCTGAATCTGAGGTTCGACAAGCGGTCGGAGCCTCCTCTCCAGCACCCTGGCATAAGCTTTTCCCGGGAGGCTGAGCAGTGTGATACCACGATAGTTCGAGCACACTCTCCGGTCCCCCTTCTTGAAGATGGGAACCACCACCCCGGTCTGCCAGTCCATGGGCACTGTTCCCGACCCCCATGCGACACTGAAAAGGCGTGTCAACCAAGACAGCCCAACAATGTCCAGCGCTTTCAGCATCTCAGGGCGGATCTCATCCACCCCTGGCGCCTTGCCACCAAGGAGCTTTTTGACTACCTTAGCGACCTCTGCCAGGGATATGGGTGAATCCACCCCAAAGTCTTCCGGCGCTGCCCCCTCTCCGGGGGACATGTTGGCCGGGTTTAGGAGTTCCTCAAAGTGCTCTTTCCACCGCCCGACGATGTCCCCAGTCCGGGTCAGCAGTTCCCCCCCCCTGCTGAGAACAGCCTGGGGTAGACCCTGCTTTCCCTTCCTGAGCCGTCGGATGGTTTGCCAGAACTTCCTTGAGGCCAACCGAAAGTCCTTCTCCATGGCCTCCCCGAACTCCTCCCATGCCCGAGTTTTAGCCTCCGCGACCATCGTCGCTGCAGCCCTTTTGGCCCGCCGGTACCCGTCAGCTGCTTCAGGAGACCCCTGGGCCAGCCAGGCCCGAAAGGCCTCCTTCTTCAGTTTGACGGCTACCCTCACCCCCGGTGTCCACCACCGGGTTCTAGGGTTGCCGCCACGACAGGCACCGATGACCTTCCGGCCACAGCCCCGAGCAGCCGCGTCCACAATAGAGGCTTTGAACAAGGTCCACTCGGATTCCATGTCCCCAGCCTCCCTCGGGATTTGTGAGAAGTTCTTCCGGAGGTGGGAGTTGAAGACCTCCCGGACAGGATCCTCTGCCAGACGTTCCCAGTTCACCCTCACTACACGTTTGGGCTTGCCAGGTCTCTCTAGCCGAGTCCCCCGCCATCTGATCCAACTCACCACCAGGTGGTGATCAGTTGACAGCTCTGCTCCTCTCTTCACCCGAGTGTCCAAGACATACGGCCGCAGATCAGATGATACGATTACAAAGTCGATCATTGATCTCCGGCCTAAGGTGTTCTGGTACCAGGTACACTTATGAGCCACCTTATGTTCGAACATGGTGTTCGTTATGGACAAACTGTGGCTAGCACAGAAGTCCAACAACAAAACACCATTCGGGTTCAGATCGGGCAAGCCGTTCCTCCCAATCACGCCCCGCCAGGTTTCTCTGTCATTGCCCACGTGAGCGTTGAAGTCTCCCAGGAGAACTATGGAGTCGGCAGGCGGCGCCCTTTCCAGGACCCCTCCCACCGACTCCAAGAAGGCCGGATACTCCGAAATGCTGTTCGGTGCATAAGCACAAACAACAGTCAGAGCCTTACTCCCCGCAACCCGTAGGCGCAGGGAGGCGACCCTCTCGTTCCCCGGGGAAAACTCCAACACAGCGGCGCTCAGCCGGGGGCTCGTGAGTATCCCCACTCCCGCCCGGCGCCTCTCACCCTGGGCAACTCCAGAAAAGGACAAAGTCCAACCCTTCTCCAGGAGCTTGGTTCCAGAGCCCATGCTGTGCGTGGAGGTGAGCCCAACTATATCTAGCTGGTACCGCTCCACCTCCTGCACCAGCTCCGGCTCTTTCCCCGCTAGTGAGGTGACGTTCCACGTCCCTAGAGCTAGTCTATGCTGCCGGCGATCGGCCCGCCCAGGTCTCCCGCCTGGCCCGCCGCCCGGTCTACATAGCACCCGACCCCGATAATTCTCCCTGCGGGTGGTGGGTCCACAGGGTGACAGCTGCTCCATGTTGTTCTTTCGGGCTGAGCCCGACCGGGCCCCATGGGCGAAAGCCCGGCCACCAGACGCTCGCCGACGAGCTCCCCTCCTGGGTCTGGCTCCGGGAGGGTGCCCCGGTTTCCCTTGTCCGGGCAAGGTGGCTACAATCCGTGGGCTGCTATTCATCAGGGTTTATTGAACCGCTCTTAGTCTGGGCTCTCCCCCGAGACCTGTTTGCCTTGGGAGACCCTACCAGGGGCTGACGCCCCGGACAACATAGCTCCCAGGATCACTGAGCCACTCAAACTCCTCCACCACGTTAAGGTGGCGATTCATAGGAGGAGCTGTAACTTGTTAACCTTGTTAAATACCTCAAAAAACTGATTCCCATAAGACGCTAAACATCGGCGTCGTGAGCGTGTTCAGTAGCTCCTCTTCCCCACTCCTTCTACCGTCTAACATGTTGTACTCGCAATCAAACTGGGAACACCCAAGATATGTTTAGATGTCTTTAAATCTTAAATCTGAGAAAACGCACCCCAAAAAAAAATATAGCGACTCCTGCAGTTTCCATGTCGGCCGACCTCAGCGCTCTGTTTTTTTGTTCCTCTTTTCCTCACCAGCTCTCCCGGAGAACAGGCGATTCAAAACCGAGTCCCGCTTCACCCGTGTATTAATTTACACGAGGAGACCGCGACCGAAAAATAAACACGCGGCTAGCCCGGAAAAAAAAAACTACATTTACAGACGTGAAGCTGCTGCAGATGGAAGTGAGAAGCAATGAATCGGATAAGAGCCCCGTTTGTAGCTCGATTGCATCAAAAGGTTGATGCATGTCGTCCTATAACCTCTGTTTAAAGACCGCCGCCGGCCCTCTGAATGATGGCTCACACACACACACACACACACACACACACGTCCAGAGACAATGAAGGCGCGCTAAAAGTGGTAACCAGCATTTAGAGAGGTTGCTGGCAGGGGCCGCCCCGTATACTTATGAAGGAGTTGGAATGACGTGCGGTCGGCATGGTAGAAGGGTTACCCCGGGAGACGAGATGATGAGCGGTCCGGGGCCACAATAACAAAAAAAAAGGGCGACCTAAATAACTACACTTCCTCTGATCTGGGCCCCCCCCCCCCCCCTCCCCAAAAGAGCACTCGTCGCACACACTCACGGTGATGAGGGTTTGGTAGAGGCAGTAGAAGCCGAGGTACCAGAGGAACCTGCCGCTGATGAAGGGGGGAACGAACCAGAGGTAGAAGTAGGAGACCACCAGGAACGGAGAGCAACCCACCATCCTGCAAAACACACACACACACACACACACAGACGCATGTCAGGGGGGGGTTACATCTCAACATTTTACGGGGGGGGGGGGGGTTTCACGCAAAAACAAATCTCCATTTAGCCGCCGTCCCCATCGTCCGTGGTGGAATGGGTGTTTTTTTTTCAATGGGCGGCGCGGCGTTCAAATCGGGTCGTATTTTTCTTGCGGGATTACGGCAACATTATGCCGACAGCTAAATGATTATGCTGTAAGCATGACAGGAATCTGACCCTTCACACACACACACACACACACACACACACAGACACACACACACATGAATATGCGTGAAGCAGTTCTGCTGCGTTGTGCTTTTTATTCTGCGTGCAGAAATCTGAGTGATGGGGTACGCTGGGTGTGTATAAATCATAGGTAAACAACACGGCGTGTGTGTGTGTGTGTGTGTGTGTGTGCGTTTAGACGTGACGCCAAAAACAACGGGCGGGTTATGGAGCATCGACAGAAATGTGTCGTGTCGTCATGCCAACTGCAACATATCATTTTATTTTTGTTTGCTTTAAAGAGCAAAATTGAGTTTTATTTGTCATGCGGTGCGACTGACACAGCAAAAAAAAAAAAAACTATGGAGGGGGATGTGTGTGTGTGTGTGTGTGTGTGTGGGGGGGGGGGGGGTTCTGACCTCTGACCCGGTCAGGAGTTGTTGAACAGAGAAAGTGGGAGAAAGAGGCCGAGCTGGTGGTCCTTTCCAGCATCGTCCAGCTCACTCTCCTCCTGATTGTTTGGCTCGGACAAAGGAGGCCGAACGCTGGCGCTGCAGTATTGACCGCTCGGTCACGGGGGGCAGTGAAAGGGTGTGTGTGTGTGTGTGTGTGTGTGGGGGGGGGGGGGGGGGGGGGTCGATGAACAGGGCGGTCAGAACGTTCCTGCAAGATGACTGTGTGTGTTTTGGGTGTTGGGGGGGGGGATGCACAGCGGCACACTTGCATGTTTGCTCACACGTTCTGATGGCTTCACACTCGTCTTAATTAAGCCGGGGCTCCTCCCCCTCTCTGACTTTAATTAGATGCGGTGGAACAGAGGGGGCTTCATTTTACATCGTTGTATTTTTACTTCGGTAAAGGAGCCTCGTCTTTTAATCTTCAATTATAAGATTGTGCATCATACCACAGTCACACGATAATAAACAGGGCAACACCCAAGAGGGCGTTTGTTCTGTGGCTAAATGATGGATATCACTTTATGTCTGGCTGTGGATGGGACAGCCATAATAGTGTGTGTGTGTGTGTGTGTGAGTGTGTGTGTGTGTGTGTGTGTGTGTGCGTGTGTGTGTCGGAGGTTGGGACCACTTCCTGCCGGTTGGGGACTTTCCAAACAGGCTCAAAACTAAAGACTTGTGTGAGTGTCTTGCAATCTCATCACAACTAAAATACCCTTATACATCCTACTCATGGGCACACACACACACACACACACACACACGCACGCACGCACACACACCTGCAGTTTCCTGTGAGTAATCAAGGCTGATTTAACCGCCATCAGCATCAGTGAACCTGGCCCCCCATCCAGCACTGTCAGCTCGTTTATGTACATAATAATCTATACGGTTTATAATGCAGTAGGCATTAGATACCGAATGTGCAATTACAGTAAGTGTCACGCTACACACACACACACACACACACACACACACACACACATGTGCGTAGCCGCTTACAGGATCAAAAGATGGTGATTTTGTGGTTAACAGATTTGTATAATCCGCGGCGACCACAAAGAATCATTTCACCACGAGGCCGCGAGAGACTTAACGTCGGAGACAGCTGCTCGATGCCCAAATGTGAAATGAGGTGTCACCTCGATGTCACGGGGTGGGGGGGGGAGGAAGGGAGAGGACGCCGCTCACGAAGGAAGAATGCAGACGAACTTCCTTGTCTATTGTTGTCTGGCCCTCAAAACGGCAGGAAGAAATACTAATAAATAAACCCGCCGACGCCCTTTGATTAAACTACGATTAAAGACACAAAGGAGATTTTATTCAGCCCCGATCCTCAGGTGAGACGCTCGGGCCTCTCGGAGAATAATTTAATACACCAAAACAAAATGAATAGACATCCGAAACCGGAGCACATTGTTGTTGTTTTTTTTCTTCTAATTTTTGTTTGGACTTTTCACCCAAAAAAAAAAGATCATAATTCTGTCTGAGAGAGTGGAGAGAAAACCCAAACAAGGCGTTAACCAAGTGTATCTTTAAAGGTCTGAATTATAGTTCCCGTGGTAGCCGAATAACAATAACATCCTTCTGTGGCGATATCTTGACAGCAGTAATAGTAGTGTGTGTGTGTGTGTGTGTGTGTGTGTGTGTGTGTGTGTGTGTGGGGAGAGCTCACCAGGGCATGAGTCGACCGATCTTGGTCCACCTGCTCTTTGTGATGAAGAACCCGACCACGGGGTCGGTCACGGCCCCCCAGGCTTTACCGATGAACAGCACCATGGAGGCCTGGAAGGCGTTGATCTGAGGAGCACAAAGGGGGGAACATGAAGAAGAAGCACACATACACACACACACACACACACACACACACACATTCTTTCCTCGTGGTCAAACACATTTACCTGAGCCACGTCCAGCAGGTAGATCTGGAAGAAGAAGGCCGTGGCGCTGCCGGCCACCTCCTTGGGGGCGCCGCCGATGGCGAAACACAGCTTGCTGCATAGCGTCAACTTCTGGCCCAGCTCGGTCTGCGGAGACGGGGGGGGGGGGGGGGGGGGGGGGACGACACAAGACACCTTTAATTTAAGGTAACGAGCGAGTTTAACTCCTCTCCAGGTGCAAGCGATCCGTTGAAGGCTCTCTCGCTCCCCGTTGGAGACGGGTCAATTCAGTAAATTCAGATATTGGGTAAGCATGTCCCGCCAGGAGCATCATGTGCATCCGATACTTTTTCATGTTTCATCGTTTTAACTCTACGGGGATTGGGAAGTGAGGGTCGCTCTGTGAGCCAATCAGCACAGGCGATTCAGCCACGACGTGATATAAACTGCGAAGTTTCTGCACACGCGATCCTACGTCAACTTTGGACCGCTTCCCAGACACGCCGGGGTGAAGCAAGGTGTGTCGCTCTCAAAACAGATTAAACCCACAAGACTTGTGGCCCATTCATAATGTCGTCTTTTCTAATTCTATTTCAGGTGCTCCTAAAATAACATTCCTCCTCGTCTTCGTGTCGCAACAGTTCGGAACGCGTACGGTAGTTCGATAACGTGCGATACGCCGGCACGCCGCGTTTGCAACGATACACTCCCTAAAAACACACACGCACACACACACACGCACGCGCACACACACACGCAAATAGACTACAACTGCAACCTTAAATCATCCACCTTCTTGTATCTCTGTCTCCCTAAATGACTCTAACAGGCAAGGGAGATGCTCATGTATAAAATATGTGTGTGTGTTAAATAGATAGAGGATCAGGAGGAGCCCCCCCCCCCACACACACACACACCCACCCACACACCCACCACCACCTTGCTGGCTGTTGGCATTGTGGTCTCCGTCTGCTCAGACACTGAGGCCCATGCAGGAGCCGGGACAAACCCACCATCCACGGCTCCGTTTGCCCTCGCCGTGCACTGCCAAAACCATCAGACTGTGTGTGTGTGTGTGTGTGTGTGTGTGTGTGTGTGTGTGTGTGCGTGTGTGTGCAAGAAGAGGGGGAAAAGCTTTTCATCTTCACACATGAATAAGACGAGTCACCGCAGTCTGGGGAGCCCAGTGTATTTACGACTGTCTCCGGGGGGGGGGGGGGGGGGGGGGGGCTGTGCACAACCTTTGCCTGTTCCCCCGATTCTGTATAACCTTTGGTGTCAGACACACACACACGCACGCACACACACACACACACACACATCAGTGTCACTCCACATCCAGTGGCCCAGGCTTGCCCCCCCACCCCCACCCCACCCCCCATCCAAGAGCTTCATGAAAGAAGGGGGGAAGAAAATCACCAAAGTAACCGCGGCCGCGACCGGCACACTGTCATTATCCAAAACCCACGGTTTCTTTTTTCCCCTTCCTCCTCCTCCTTTTTTTTCCTCTCCGTCGCCACCATCAAAACACACGAAGGCGGTTTTCGAGAGCGACGATTACCGCGAGGTATGTGTGCAATTATCCAATCATAAGACACGAGCGGGTCGGAGGTAAGTAAAGGCCGCGCGGCGGTTCTTTCCCCGACTTCAAAACTCTCTCTTCTTCCACTCTCACTGCAATTAGCCCTAATTGGAGAGAGAAAAAATTAAAGTCTTTTGGCGTCTGGAGAACGCTGCTTATCTGATGATGTGCAAAAATATACGCCATCTCTCTCTCTCTCGCTCTAAAATCAACACAAACTCTCAATCTGTCATTACTGCATTCTTATCATCAAACGGGATAAACAGGATATCCTTTCTGCTGTTGTCCGCATGCACAAACAGCACCGCACACACACACACACACACACACACACACACACACACATAAAGGGAGCATCTGCAAAGTTAAGACTGTCAACGAGCGAGGGACAAGGACGGATAAGACTAATCTCCAAAGTTAATGAATCCTTTAACCGCTGGAGAGGAAACCATTTAAAGTGTCTGAACTGCAAGCGATTTAAAAATCAGCAAAGAAAAAGAAAAAGGGGGCAGGAAGCCGAGCCACGTTCTCCGAATAAAATGTGTAAGCTAAGATGGAAAGAAATGTGTTTAAAAAACACCAAAAAACAGTTTAAATGCTCGTGAACCATTCTGGCCAATCGGGGGTCAAGGGGTCACACCGAGCAGGTCGTCTTTACTTTGTGCCGTCGAACGCAAATTCAAAAAAAAGGGTACGTCCAAAACGCTGCATTTATTTACCTCGTCAAATTTAAAAGAAAGAGGAATATCGGATGTTGCGGCACGCATGAAGTTTGAAGAGAGCGACTCGCTCTGTACATTCGAGACGTGCTTATAAGCCCCCCTTTTTGATTTCAATGGGACACAACGATGACCAAGCACTGGTCCTTGGAACCAGCGCGTGGCCCAAAAGCGGGTCCAACACGAGCGGCTGCAACTTTAAAGGTCTTTTTTTGGGGGAAAAACGTATTTTTAAAACCTCAAGACGTCCAGATGTCTATAACTCCACTCGAGTCGAAACCAAAACACGAGCGGATTAGACGGAGGCCTCGGCGGAGAAGAGACAGTTGCAGAACGGGTTACAGGTCGAGTGAAACGAGGAAACGAGTGACTAATTTGCATTGCGACACATGATATCATCATCGTATATACACGGTATCGACCTGAACCGCGTGAAGGCTCGGGCTCTCCGGCTTCCATTCCAACACAAATCACCTCTGATATGACACATTTATGACGTGAGGCGACCCATAAGTCATTGCTTTTCCACACGTCTCCCTTCCTGTCACGACTCTCTCTCCTCACGTATAGTCCACCGATCAGACAAAAAAAGGAAGAAGGTCTTCATCCCATCAGTCGGAAGAACAAATCGACTGGATCACAGTTCAGGGGGGGAAATAACGCAGCTGATTAATAAGCAAAAGGATGAGAAAGAAGAGAGAGAGATCTGTTCTGCTTTTAACTGTGCTGCTTTTTAAATTGTGTCAGATTTTTAAATATGTTGTACGGCGACCTTGAGTGCCTTGAAAGGCGCCTTATAAAACAAATGTATTATTATTATTATTAGATCTCTTTTGTTTTTCCCTCCCTCTCCATCCAATCACAAGTCACTCAACTAAGCTGCAAAACACACCAGATGAGATTGGAAAACACTGGTCAATAAACAAGCTGCCAAGGCACACGTGACAACAACAACAACAACAGAAGAAGAAGAAGTAGGAGTCCTACCTGCTGAGGGGTCTTGGGGAACAGCGGGTCGGTGGGCTTGATGAGCTGCCCCGCGGAGGAGCCCTGCGCTCCGGCCATGGCTGAGAGGCTGTGCGTCAGGCGGCAGCCGTACTTCTGCGCCGGTGTGCGCGAGGGAGTCGTGAAGTGCGCGTGGCTGTGACTCCTGGTGTGAGCGAGAGCGCGCGGAGCCTGCCACTGGGCGCCGGGCGTCTGGGGCTGGAACTGGATGTGGCTCTGGCTGCGGGTGTGCGCGCGGTGCGCGCGAGCCGCGGCTCCGGAGGCCGCGGGCTCCTCGCGCTCCTCCTCCGTGACAACTCGGCCCCTTTCGGCCGCCATTCACATGCCGGTGTGTGGCTCTGGAATGAGGCCGGGGAGGGACGGGGAAGGGCAGAGTCAGACGGGCGGTGCGCACACACACACACACACACGTGCAAACACACACACACACGCACACACACACACGCACACGCACGCACACACAATGACAAGCATGTATAGCTGCAACATACAAGGACAACAACGCAGCGACGCAAAACACACAAAGACTTTTTGTATGCAGGCACACACAAAAAAACCCATAAATGGGACGATGCACAACAGCAGAGTAGAATAGATGCACGAGAATGTAACAAGACACCACGCAAGCACACGCGCACGCGCACGCACAGGCGCTCAAACTAAACAACCTTTTTAATATCACGCTGCAAGTGAAATGTCATTCAGGTGCCCGTCAACTGCTGCCTTTTGGCATGCGGCGATGTCCCGTGCACGAGTGCGCGAGTCCAGCCCTACTATTACTGTGTAAGCACACATCCATAAACAACCACTGATATGCACCTTGCTTCTTCTCCTTCTTCTTCTTTTCTTTTTTCTTCTTTTTAAAAAAAAATAAATGAGAAAAACAGATTTGCGGTCCTACCTCTTGATGATGGGGAAAGCTCCCGCTGGCTGTCAGCGGCTGTGGTCAGTTAGTTTTGCGGCGATCTGCGAGCCAGTCAGCCGGTCTCGGTCTCGGTCTCGGTCTCGGTCCTCGGTCGGTCGGGGCCGGATGAGAAGGAGACTGCGGAGGATGGAGACCGTCTGCGCGTCTCTCAGTCCTGCAGTGACGGAGCGGCGCCGTGCAGCGGCCGTCACGGTGCACGCGGCAGTCAGCGGATCGCATGTATGTAGGCTATGCATGTGGCGCGCGCGCGCGCGCACGTGCATCTGTGATGAGATTATGACAGGCGTGTGTTCGACACAAGCAGTGTGTGTGTGTCTGTGTGATGATAAAACATACGTAAAGGGGACCATGCAACAGAAAGCCCCTGTCGTTCCTAACTTCACATTCTATGGTGTGTTTTTTTGCTATGTTTTAAATATATATATATATATATATATTGTATATTATATATATTATGAGTATATAATGCTATATATATATATATATATATATTATATATTATTTTTTCTATTAGCACGTGATAAACAATCATGCATTATTATAATATTCTACACTTGACAGAGAATAAAATAGACATCATCATCGGTTCTTCGGGAAAAGTGTTATATTGTTATTATTGTCACATTAGGTGTCGAAAACATCCACGCTTGGTTATGCGTTTACACACGCTCGTACTCATCTGTTAGAGAGGATCATTTATACACCCACGCAGTTAACACCAGGAATCCAGTTTGGTTTCATTTCCCCTCGCAAATACTTTACCTGCAGGGAGCACCGGAAAGGTGTGTGTGTGAAAACCACTCGACTGGGACGCACTCAAGTATGACTACATAGTTCTCAGACTGCATCATCCTCATCATCATTATGATGTAGGTGTCGATTCCACTGCAAAAATAGTTTATAATAAGAAAGCAGGTTTGTAGTTTATTCCTTTTACTGCTTCTCAAAAGTGAAGCCGATGCGGAAGTGCCTTAAACTTGCATTCTTTTGAATAACCAGCAGGGGGCGACTCCTCTGGTTGTATAGAAGTGTATGCTGCATGTGTTAAAAGCTGCATTCTCTCCACTGGCCACCAGGGGGCGACTCCTCTGGTTGTATAGAAGTCTATGCTGCATGTGTTAAAAGCTGCATTCTCTCCACTGGCCACCAGGGGGCGACTCCTCTGGTTGTATAGAAGTCTATGCTGCATGTGTTAAAAGCTGCATTCTCTCCACTGGCCACCAGGGGGCGACTCCTCTGGTTGTATAGAAGTCTATGCTTCATGTGTTAAAGCTGCATTCTCTCTACGGACCACCAGGGGGCGACTCCTCTGGTTGTATAGAAGTCTATGCTTCATGTGTTAAAGCTGTATTCTCTCTACTGACCACCAGGGGGTGACTCCTCTGGTTGTATAGAAGTCTATGCTTCATGTGTTAAAGCTGCATTCTCTCTACTGACCACCAGGGGGCGACTCCTCTGGTTGTATAGAAGTCTATGCTTCATGTGTTAAAGCTGCATTCTCTCTCCTGACCACCAGGGGGAGACTCCTCTGGTTGTATAGAAGTCTATGCTTCATGTGTTAAAGCTGCATTCTCTCTCCTGACCACCAGGGGGCGACTCCTCTGGTTGTATAGAAGTCTATATAAATGACTCTACTTCTCTTGATTTATTCCCTCAGTAAACATTGTAAACATTAGTTTATGGTCTCAATCTCTAGTTTCAAGTCTTCTTCAATACAGCGTGATGTTCATTTAGTAAATTATGGTCATTTAGAGTCAAACAGACCATAAAGCAGGGTGTGCTTTAAGGCGGGGCTACAAGGTGATTGACAGGTTGCTGCCACAGCGTTGTCAGTCTGGGAGTTTTGTGTTTTCTGTGTTTTTGTCTCGATGGTGACTCCCAAAACCAAGATGGCGGTGGCCTAAAGGCCTCCCATTGGTGTGTGGACGTCGCGGTGATTGCGTATCTTCTTAACCACCGTGTATGGTCTGAAAAGAGTGGTTTATTGAGTAAAGTGATGCAGCAGAACTAACATTTCATGCCAGAGAGGAGTGGACGGTAAGTTCAGAGGGAACAGAACCTCTCGGGAGTTATTGTGATTGACTTTGTGTTAGCGTTGTCCTTCTGTCGGGCGTGTACGGTGGTTTACAGGGCCTCCAAAACCACATCATTCATCATTTCAATGTCCACTTCTCTCAAAAGTCGTTCGCAGGCTTAAAAAAAAAAAAGTTAAACTTTCCAGATCGCTGTGACATCATCGATGTTATTTTATTCAAACCGGCTTTGCATTTCCTTCCTTTTTGACTCCCAGGTTGAGTTGTCGTCCTCATCACCGGTAAACTGAACTTTTGAATGCTATCTTTTTATCAACCTTTCAGGTATGATATATCGAGTGCCCCCCCCCCCCCCCCCCGCCACACACAAAGCAGCTCCTTTTTGATGCGAGACGCTTCCTCCCCTCAGCGAGCCTCTCCTCCGAGCATGACAAGAAACATGCCGCGGAGACCTCGACCGGTGAACCCAGACCTCTCTGTGAATCCCGAGCCTTCAAGAACCCCACTCAACCGAAACCACATTATCGACAGCGAAGAAGGCCCCCCCCTCCCCCCCCGCTGCAGGAAGAGTCCGCCATGTGAGCCGCATTAGAGCGGGTGTGTTTCCGATAATGCGTGAAGAGGAATGTGCGAAAGGGAAGAAGAAAAGAAAAAAAAAAGGGTTGGCTGCGGCACGAGAGTGAAGGGGACGTGGGAGCTAAAGGGAGAGTAATTCCCTGCATGCTTCGCCTTATTAAATATGTAGCAGAAAGGAAACGTGCTACTCTTTTTACTCGTTAGCCGACCTAGAGATGCCCTCAGCCTGCACCTTCAGGTCAACATCTCAAAACGTGACCTCTTAGAAGGGTCATTCTTCAGAGGGGGGATTACACCATTCAAAGACATCTTGACCTTGAGCGTCCCCGCGGCTGTCATCTCCTCATCATGCAGCCGTGGGTCCAATACAAACGCTCTTCTGTTCTGCACCCCCCCACACACACCCCCCCCTCCCCTCGCCGTTGCTTTAAATATTGAAGATGGATAATAGCGTTTCGTATTTCTTCTCGAAGCCCGGACAGGAAGCGTGGAGACGGGGAAGCAAGCGTGAGCTCAGTGTGAAAAGCCAAGAAACACAAGACGCCTCATTTCGGGCGGAGAATTCAACTTAAGTCGACCCCCCCCCCCCCCCCCCCATCTGAGAGAGATTTTATTTTTTTAACCCAATGCCCACTTTCATACCATCAGATACACGCTTCCCATTCTATGTGAAGGCTCCTGCAACTCCTCTTGAATCTGTTAAATCTGCAGCGACAGCACAGATGTTTTATAACACGGAATCAGGTGCCTCAAATATCAAATACTTCCCGTCAACACATATTTCATTCACACCCGGGCAGCAAATAATAATGCGAATGTTTAATGCTCAAAGGGCTTCTTTCTTTTTTTTAAAGAAGTAAAAAAACTCGCAGCGGTTTGAGGACTTTTATTGTTCCTCGATATGCCGTTAAAAGGACGCAGTCCAATAAAACAATACTTTGTGCATTCTGAAGTAATTCCCCCAAAAATGTAAAAACTAAACATATAGAACTGAACAGTCAGGCCAACACAAAATAACAGTAACACATTGTCATATTTTGGCTTTTAAAAAATGGCATTAATGTGCAAAATCAATACATGTGTTCATTTATAATATAAACTATACATAAATATATATATGAAATATCAGCTCCTTGTATTTCGCAGTTTGGGAAGACTTTAGAGAGAGTTGGTGGGTGGTGCTGGTGAAGGTAACGGTATTGGTGCATGTGTGTGTGAGGCAAGGAGGGAAGGAGTGAAGGAGGGAAGGAGTGAAGGAGGGAAGGAGGGAAGGAGGGAAGGAGGGAAGGTAACATGTGGTTTGGGAGATCTGTTGTCAGGTAGACGCTGTCCCCCAGAGGAAGAACACCAAGAAGGCACCGACAACAAATAAGCTGACAACATCTCCGTCGGGCTGCAGATAATATGATAATCCCACACATGTATATGTATAATTCAGCACAGACTTTAGAATAAAGCAAGATTATAAATGTATAAATCATAGGGGGGCCTTGAGACCGCAATCAGGGTCGAGGGGTGTGTTGCGGGGGCCTTTTTTCATATAGTCAGCAGTGACCAAACGGGGCCTGTGTGTCCAGGGGTCTCTGGACGATGACGGCGTTGGCCAAGTCGGCCTCCTGGAGACTCAAGTCTTTGTCGTCGAGCTCCCGGAACGGGACGGACGTGGTCAGGACGAAGGGCGGGCAGCTCCTCTGGCAGCGCGCCACGAAGTCCTGGACGTCGGCGATGCTGGAGAAGAACCGGAGAGAGAGAGAGAGAGAGAGGGGGGGATAAAAAAGAAAAACGAGGTAAAGAAATATAATATAAAGAGGCAGAACAGTTCCTCAGTAGCTAAGCCTCCCCTCCCCCCCCCGCCCCACGTGATGTCTCTGCGCTCGTGGGAAAAAAAAGGCATTCATTATTAATCGCGGCCTCGCCATATGCACGCGGTCTTATGGCGGCCTCTACGCTCGCCGAAAGGTTGGAGGGGGTTCGGCCCTCCCTATCCTTCAAGCTAACCCGGTTATATAAATGCTGCATCCCGGTTACGCAATCCCTCTCTGGGGATTTTATAGATCCACTCTGTTGCTACATCTCAGATTATGTTTTCATGCGGCCCCGTGCACTGTGTGGCAGGGGGATATATATATATATATATATATATATATATATATATATATATATATATATACAGATAACATGCCTTCAACTCCAGCACACAAGAACAAAGCATTACGTAATCCCCAAACAAACCCCCTTCGCCAAGCTTCCCGATCTTGTACAAACAACAATCTTATGTCATCCCCCTGAATTACTTTTTCTGCGATGCATGAGATTATGGGATTTACAGACAGCGTGCCAGGGGTGCAAAGTGTCGAGGTAGCGCCCGCGCAAGAATACTAAGTCGGTCTTTAATATGTAGATATTATTTGAAGGGTGTCGAGCTCAGATGTGGAGAGGTGTGTTTTTTTTTTTTTTTTGCGATACGCACCGGTTCGATAGGTTGAACCTCTGCACCAATCTCCTGCCGTCGGCCAACCAGATCTGCAGGGAGGTAACGGGAAGGGCGTGGTCTAGCGTTACCATGGGGATCGGAGGAGATTCTCCGTCCTCGTGCACAGATGGTGACCTGGCCACCACTCTGGGCGCGACGCTGGGAGCGGACAGGAGCAGACAACACATCGAGGGTCAGGGAGACGTGCACGCAAACAGCACACACGTTATGTATTTGAAAAAATATATATATAATATATATATATATATATATATATATATATATTGGGGCTCTCTGGACAATTGAGTATCCATACAGTGATGTTATGAACATGAGGCTCTGAGTTCATCAGGCCTGTTGGCTTGTGGGTGTTTTGATACCTGGATTTAGAAGGACACCTAGTGGTACAAAGTAGTATAGCATCTAAGCATATAAACAACAAAGTGCATTACTGAATGTTTAGAACATATATATATATATATATACATAAATATTCTTTTAAAAAAAAGGTAAAATAGTGTTGCAACAGTATATATACTACTCTAAAATGTATTTGCTTTGTGATGTCATCACAACGGAGAGCGCCTACCTGCCGAGTCGGTACCCTCGGCCGCTGAAGGGGTGAAAGGCCCTTTTCCTGGGAACGTAGTTTTCCTCCGTCAGGTCCTCCACGCTGATCTCCAGCTCCTCCTCCTCCGCCCTGCTCTCCCACTCTTTCGGAAGCTCCCTGGAGGGGAAAGATAAAAGACCGGGGCTAATGAGCGCTAATGAGCGCTAATGAGCGCTAATGAGCGTTCTATCTATCTTACATGGCGCCTGGTCGTGGTCAGTGGGGAGGAAACATCTTTACAGCTTTGGAGACTCACGGTGTTGCATGTACAGGGCAGACCTTTTTACACACGCTTTAAAGGGTTTGTTTGCATTTCTGCTTTAGAAGGTGCAGTGTGCAGGGTTTGGCGCCACCTAGTGGTGAAGTCGAAGGCCAGATTTTGGTTTGTTCGTTCTGGGCTCCTGTAGAAAACGTGGCGGACTCCATGAAGAGAACCGGCTTAGTATTTAGATATATAAACGGCTCGGTTTAAGGCCACGGAAAAAAAACTTTGATTCTTAATTCTTAATTTCAGGCGATTATTTTAAAATAATATTATTTTCCCTTTCTGCCAAAACACATCCCCCCTTAATGTTACCCACTGCATGCTCCTTTGAGTGAAATCACAGGCCAAACCTAACCTGGAGAAATATTTATATTAGACAAACAACGTAATACCAGTTTAGAGTTAAGAAAAATAAGAGAAAAAGTGAAATATGAGCAATTACTTAACTGTACTTATTTGGTATTTATGTAATGTAGTTCTCCGTAATTCAGTTTTAAACTGTGGTATACTCAATAATAAAGGTTGTTGTATATTTTGTGTACAAGTGTCATTAAGTCACTGATGCAGGTAAAATAGATAATAGATCAAATAGAGTAATAATATAAACACTGCTTTGTTATTCGCTTTTGATTTGGAGGGAGAATAACATGTGTCGCAATACCCGACCGTCACGGTGGAGCGCTGTCCTCCATCTTGGATCGCTTGACACAACGTGAGAGGGACAAATGAGGTCCTTTTTGGGCCCTGGGAACACCTTCAGAAACTCACCCCCTCTTGATGGAGTCCAGGAAGTCTTGATTCTCCGGTACGGAGTAGCTGCGAAACTCCTGATCGTTCACCGTGAAGCCGTCCTTCCACAGCCTCACCACCATCTCCACCTGGAACGGGAGGCCAAAAAAATGAAACCCCCCTCGACTCTAATAACAAGAATTTCGAGCCCGGCTTCATGCAATGTTTTAAAGTTTCCGTTCAGCAAATGGATTCAAATGAGCAGATATCTAACAAGTCGGCGTGAATTTATCGCTGACCTTCGATGACCCCGAGGCATCGTAGCAGATCTTCTCCACCTCGTCGAGGAGGTCCTCCACGGAGAAGCTGCGCCTCATTGGTGCCCCTTCTTTATTTTCTGCGCTGGCGGGCCCACAAAGAAACAGAGACAAGTGTGTAATTCCCTCGTTATAGAAGCTCTAGAGAGCTGGAGCCGTGCGCTATTGAGTTCTCGCATGGTTTGTGCACCAGAAACCGCTCCTTGACCAATAAAATTGATTTTCTCATTCTTGATGCGTCACACACACGATACTGACCTACACAATCTAGTAATAGAGTTGCATGGATTTTTTTTTGGGGGGGGGGGGGGATTTTTTAAAATAATGTTATGGACATTTTTGTGACTTAAAATTAATTGAATCGTACATTTTAAACAACACAAAACACACAAGACAGGAAAATAAAATTAAAATAAATAGATGAATGGATGTATTGGCCAATAATGAGATGAATGAAAAGCTACATTGACAATAAACTAAGGTTATTAAAAAATAGCGACTCATTGCAACTCCTAAATTAAAACGGTGCATTTTAATATAAGCGAATTTATTAAGGAGAAGAAAGAAAGAAAACACATTTAACTGTTGTGACTCACCGGTTTTCATCCGTCTCCCCCCCCACGGTGTCAATCTCTTTCATGACGTTGCGTGTTTTCCATCTGAGGAAATGAGGAAAGCAAACGCGTCACAACGGGTCCTTGAACGCGGCTTTAAAAAAAAAAATGCATCTTTAATACGATTAAACATTTAATTAGCTCCACGGTTTGCATTGGTGACGCATTCACGCGTTATCTCTATCCATAAGGTTATCGATACACACGTTATTGATCATTAAGTTAAGTGGGCGTCACGCAGAAAGCCGTGGACGCGGTCGGGGCTCGTGACAGAGGACCCGAGGGGCCAACAACACGCACTATGAACACACGCGCACATGGAGGTTACGGTCGTTTACTGGTTTACCAGTCCGCGGTCTGTCGGTTGATCCCCGGGCGACACGTCTGCAGCGGCTCCTCTGCGGAGCGGTGCGCGTGACGTGAGGTGCCGTAAATCGACTCTCCTGTCGTCGTGAAACCGAACCGCGCTGCTGAGCTCAGCACGCGCGCCTGCGATTGATGCTGATGATGCTGATGATGCAGTATTAAAGGGAAACACCACTAATGATCTGTCTGTCTATCTGTGTGTCTGTCTGTCTATCTGTCTGTATATCTGTCTGTCTGTCTATCTGTCTGTCTGTCTGTCTGTCTGTCTATCTGTCTGTCTGTATATCTGTCGGTATATGTCTGTCTGTCTTACTATCTATCTGTGTGTCTGTCTGTCTGTCTGTCTATCTGTCTGTGTGTCTGTATATCTATCTGTCTGTCTGTCTATATGTCTGTCTGTCTGTCTATCTGTCTGTATATCTGTATGTCTGTCTGTCTATCTATCTGTGTGTCTGTATATCTATCTGTCTGTCTGTCTATATGTCTGTCTGTCTGTCTGTATATCTGTCTGTCTGTATATCTATATATATCTGTCTGTCTGTCTGTATATCTGTCTGTCTGTATATCTATATCTATCTGTCTGTCTATCTGTCTGTATATGTCTGTCTATCTATCTGTCTGTCTGTATATATGTCTATATGCCTGTCTGTCTGTCTGTCTGTCTGTCTGTCCGTCTATCTGTCAGTCTGTCTGTGTGTCTGTCTGTCTGTCTGTGTGTCTGTCTGTCTGTCTGTCTGTCTGTCTGTCTATCTATCTATCTATCTATCTATCTATCTATCTATCTATCTATCTATCTATCTATCTATCTATCTGTCAGTCTGTCTGTGTGTCTGTCTGTCTGTCTGTCTGTCTGTGTGTCTGTCTGTCTATATGTCTGTCTGTGTGTCTGTCTGTCTATATGTCTGTCTGTCTGTCTGTCTGTCTGTCTGTATATCTGTCTGTCTGTCTCTATATCTATCTGTCTGTCCGTCGGTCTGTCTGTCTATATGTCTGTCTGTCTGTCTATATGTCTGTCTGTCTGTCTGTCTGTGTGTCTGTCTGTCTATATGTCTGTCTGTGTGTCTGTCTGTCTGTGTGTCTGTCTGTCTATATGTCTGTCTGTGTGTCTGTCTGTCTATATGTCCGTCTGTCTGTCTGTCTGTATGTCCTGTCTCCATCATTATCATGAGGGACGTAATAACAATAATTAGTCTGTCATGATCATGAAGTCGTTTCCTCTCATATATTAAATGGTGCATCTGGGGCACAGAGAGATAAAACCAGACACATCTGGACCGTATAACATTATCCTCATTATTATCCTCCTTTGTGAATTTCAAAGTCAACGCTCTCCTCTAGAGGCCTTTACACACTGTTCACACACACACACACACACACACACACACACACACACTCAACATCTGTCCCTCCATTGGACACTGAACAGGGGACTGCTATAGATTAATTACATTTATTATCACTTAATCTCTTCACGCAAGTATATATTATTATCTTCCGTCCAATAGAAATGTGAGTCTCCACCACACCAACAGTCCATCCTTAACTCTGGACGTTACAGACTGCGCCACCTACTGACCACCAGGAGTATAGCACCATTACCTCACGTGTGGCTTATATACTGTATTACAGTATTTATCAGTTAATTAATGAATAATTGACTGAATATGTGGCTGATTCACTTTCCGTATGCATTATTCACAACGTAAGTGAAAACATTCTCTCTGATGAACCCGGTAAGTAATCAAAAAGGCTCAATTGTAAATTTAAATGTATATTCACGTATACACACAGGACGCTGGAAGAGTTTTCAAGGTCTTTAATCGTGTGTGTGTTTATAATAGTGAGCTTACTCATTTTATCTGGATACTGGAGCTCCATGCACACAACAACGATTAAATGGCATCGCTTGAAACCCCCAAAAAACACGAAACAGATGGATAGCACAGTTGCATTTCCGATCAAGCCAGGAATAGAAGTGGCAACACACGCACACACACACACACAGACACACACACAGACACACACACTCAGGTTTCAGCAGCGATCTCCAAAGTGGGGGGGTCAGGGGATCCCACGGGGGGCCTTGAGAGGATCACTGGAGGTTCTTGGCAAAACTACACCGTTAAACATCACTTTCACTTCATGAACCTGCTTTGATGAAGAGCTTTCAGACTTTTCCTGCTGTTATTGCTCCACTTGCACAGAAAAACACATTGTAGGTTCAACCAGTTTAACATAATTCTGCCTGACACAGATATTACATTTCATATCATCATCGTATAATAATTCTCTAAATGGGAAAACCAAACGGTGGTGCATGAGAACAAGGCGAGGAGCGACGCTGAAAGAGGAGATCGATGATCATTCGATAACCTTTGACTGCATGCATTGAGGTTATCGTAAAGAACGATGACAAGGTTTTATTCATCTTGCTAAATATATATTTTGAATAGTATAATTCTCTACATACTTCTGGAGCATGTTTGCATAGTTTTCATCACAAGAATAACTTTTTTCCTCAAATAACTTGAAGTTCTTCCACATCTGAAGGGTTCAATAACCTGTATAAAATGTATTTATTTGTATTTTAATTCCTTCTGTGACATAAACAGTTGCCATGGGGATACACTTTAATTATACTTTATGGAATATTCAGCATCACCAGAAATATTCCTCCTGTAACTAACACTATTGTTTCTATTGATTATTGTGGTCCCTTGTGATATTTATACAGTATTTATGTTTGTTTTGTGGCAGTAAAAAACTAAATGAATGCACCTGACAAACAGAACTACATGCAGAGAGAGAGAGAGAGAGAGAGAGAGAGAGAGAGAGAGAGAGAGAGAGAGAGAGAGAGAGAGAGAGAGAGAGAGAGAGGCAGACACACACAGAGAGAGAGAGAGAGAGAGAGAGAGGAAGAGAGGAAGAGAGAGAGAGAGAAATGGCGCCTCGACGCTGCGCTCACTGAGGCAGTCTTTGGAGCCGGCTAAGGAGAACCAGTGAGGGCAGGAAAAAACAAACATGGTGAACACAAGGAAGAGCTCGCGGCCGAGGACCGGGCCCTTCATCTCCTCGAGGACGAGGTCTTCGTCAAGAACCGAGCGGAACCTTGAAGAACATGTAAGCTAGAGGGGGAGGGGGGGTATTCTTCTTCTTCTTCTTCTCCCCTTTTCTCTGCACCGGCTGGGCTAGCTAGCCGGTGCAGAGAAAAGAGCTAGCTAGCTAGCTAGCCGGCCTCACGGTGCTCCCCAAAACACGCAATTCCACGCGTAAAAAAAGCGTCGACACGCTTTGACACCCGCCGGGTCACGCGCGACACGCACTGAAGGACACGGAACGGCGACGTGTCGCGCGCTAGGTTTGTTTTTTCCGCGCGGCTTGTCGTAATTTTACAAAAGCTGTCGGCGTTAGCTCCACTAGCTACTAGCTAGCTCCCAAGTTCCCTTTGTGTTTGGCACAATTTCACCGGACTGACTTCTCTCGCGAATCATCTCTAAATAAAGACAACACGGGAGGGTTTAGTCGGCGTGTCTTCGTCCACGTCTTCGCCCCCCCCCCCCGGGTATATCTGTTTATTTCTTCCTCCCCCCTACAAAGAAATGTGGAGAGAATAAAGCTTGGAAGTTAAGCTAGCTGTCTGTCGGGCTGCAGCTAGCCGGCGGTGGGGGAAGGGAGTCCCCGGTTCAAAACAGTTGGCTGGCTCGAGTCCTGTATTATTTTAGCGAGTCTGAACTCGGTGAACTTTTCTGTTGTGAATGCCTGCAAAGACCCGGATATAGCATGCTTTTATAACCACAACACGAAAACAATTGTTTTGAAATGAAATTGATTTTTACGTTACACCGAGTGCTTTAAAAAAAAAAAAAAAAAAAAAAAAAAATGTGTTGGTACTCAATCGAAATGTCCAAGCTTGTGTTGTCACTCTGGTCGCGTGACCTCCAGGCAGCATGACAGCCTTTGTCTCCAAATGTAAACATTGAGATTACGCAATGGGGCCAAGAGGGTCCCGTGTGCCACTGCATCGCTTTTCGGAGTATTATCGCACTCGACACAGAAGAATTATAGGTCATCAATAAGCACGTTCTTGAGTTTTAATTGGCTGTTTTGTTTGAACTGCAGCTTCAACCCCCCCCCCCCCCCCCCCCCCCCCGCACTGATGTCACGTGATCATGCGGTCTGTGGTTAAAACAGGCTGGAGAGTGATGCACATGAAACACTTTCACAATGTCGTTCCCCTCCGATAACACTTGATTGTTTTTTCGACACTTGATGCTTGACAATTTCCTCCCAAATGTTCTCCGTCCCGGCAGCTGCAGCCCATTGTTTTGTGACACTGTTTTTTGGGGGTGGGAAAAATATTTTGATATGCACGACTTCGTCCATCTCCATCTAGCCAGTCTGTCAGACTGAGGAGACGGACCCGTCTCTGCAGGCGTTGCAGACGGTTGCCTATGACAACAGTGAGATATGCTCTCGTATCGGCGCGGGGAAGTTGAGCTGTGAAGGGCGCGAGGATCTGGGGTGAGGGGGGGGGATACTTCGAGGAGTTTGATACAAGGCGCCTCATCAGCGTCCTCTGTGCTGGTTTTGCCGTTTGAAGCTCTCGCTTTTGCGTCTTTTCGCGTTGTCGTGCATTTGATTTGTCACTCGATCAGTTTGTTCATACTTGTTATTTGCTTAATATTCTGGCTTCACACGGTGGTTGACAAGGGGGCGAATGTTGCATGCATAGTAATTGTGAAGGGCTGTCGCAGTACATGTGACGAGGCGTCCTCTTTTCCTTTTTTCCTATTGCTTGCTTGTCCTGTCATTTTTCTTTCTCTCTGAAATTGGTGTGATCCTCGTTTGGTTCAACAGAAGGAGCCCAGCAGTGATGTGAGCAGTCCCGGCAGCCCGCGGTTGCCTCCCCCTTCCAAGCGGACGCGGCGGCAGGCTGCCTCCGAGCCGAGCTCCAGTGATACCTCCCCGTCCCCGCAGACTAAGGGCCAGAGGGTCAGCTGGGAGATTCCCACCTACCGCACCAGGTCAGCTGCTGGCCTTCACTAATCACTGGCAACCTCCTGATTTGAGTTTGTGCACATCTAAAATAGACTAGAGTCACGTTTAGTTCGGACAAAGCTGTGCACAGAAAGTTTTAAATAAGCGAGACTTTCTTTTGACGGTAGTTTTCTTTTGTCGCTGGCTGAGTCCGATTTCATTCATTCTCATTTATTTGTCTGTAAACGGGTAAAAGGACACACTTAAACTCGAGCTCCCAAACATCGTGATTGTGATTTAATCCCATGTCGTCTGTGCCCTTTTTTTAAACTTTTTTCTTGTTGTCCTATTTCTAGGTTGTCCTCTCGCATAATGCAAAATGGGCACGGTAATGCAATTCTCCTACAATTTGTCCCCTTTTTTTTCCCTTTTTTAAAAAAGCCATTCATTCAACATAATAACTCGAGAGTGCGTACAGTCAAAGAATGAGTTCTCTAAATTAAAGTTTTGTCAATGCCGCAGCCCATATGAGTCACAGGAGTGAGCAGAGTGGAGGTGGAGAGCACTCTCACATGAACGGCCACGTGGAGCTGAAGAGGAGCTGCCGGGGGAAGAAGAGCAAATTTGAACACCTCAATCAGAGCCTGCTGTTTGACCAGCTGGTCAACAGGTAAGCCGCCAGTCGCTCTGCAGACACCGCCTGTGTCATGCAATATTGTTTTCCGACACAAGAGAAGAGTACTTTATACACCTTGGAACATATTGAATTGGAGCCCCTTTCCTTCATAAAGCCTACTAACCGTATATCCTGCACAATCTGTACTTTTAAGGACATTAATAGGTCCGTTTTATACAGAGTACCCTCCAGTATTGTAACGGTGCAGCAGCATAGTCAGGGCTACAAGTCCTCCACTCCTGTTCACCTGATATGGATGTGAATGCCCTCAATTTAGAGATGAAGTTCAGAACTTTACTGTCATAAAATTTAGAATAAGAAAAACTTTTAACGTCTGTCCAAAAACGACACTGTACATCAAATGCCTGATATGAGACACGCCTTGTGCGCCTTTACAGTTATCTTCTGTAAAGGCGCCTTCAGTTTGTCATATTCTGGTGTGTGTGTGTGTGTGTGTGTGTGTGTGCAGCACTGCTGAGGCTGTCCTTCAGGAGATGGACAACATCAGCAGCATCAGGCAGAACCGCGAAGTGGAGCGGCTTCGCATGTGGACTGGAGACACCGAGGAGGTGAGCGCCGTTAACGCAACGCCGACCCCGGAGGGAGCTCGAAAAAAAATGTACGTAAGAGACGTCTTTTTAAAAAAAAAAAAAAAAAAAAAAATGTCATCTTTTTATTTTCAGGAAAACATGGACATGTATTCTCGGGTGAAGCGCAGGAAATCCATGCGCAGGAGCACTTTCAGCATGCCTACACACCACAAAGTCCTGACTAAAAATGAGCAGGAGGATGAAGAGGAGGAAGGAACGGAAGGTCAGGTTCCCACTAATGTTGTACTTGTGAATCAGTGGCTAGAGAGAGAGAGAGGGAAAAAAACCTTCACTTAAAACTGAATTCATCAATTCTGAAAGCGTACCGTCACTTAAGAAGAATTTGAAAGTTTGAAACTGCGACTTTCAGATTCTCACGGCGCGGAAGAGGAGGAGGACGCGGAGGACGAAGACGACGAAGGGGATGAAGCGGAAGAGGCGGGGGAGGAAAACGACCGACCGTACAACCTCAGGCAGCGAAAGACGGTGCAGCGATACGAGGCGCCGCCTATTGGTAATTCGGCAATCTCATTCTTTTTATTTATATATATATATATATATTATATCGTTCTTTGTGTAGACTTTTTTGTCGTGTTTTGATATAACCAGTCGCTCTGCGTTTTGCTTTCTCAGAACCAGTGAACAGAAAACAGAGCAACCCCTCACTTTTTGACACCCACAGATCCCCAGCAAGAAGAAGCCATATAAGGTTGGTAGAAATGAGTGAAATCTCATAAGCAGCCCCCTTTTTTAAATTTTTTTTTATTGTTAATTTCTTTTTACTACCTCGCCTAATGAACCGAGCTGCGGTTATAACAATGTTTTTTTTTAAAAATGTATTGTTTTACTCATTCCTGGTCTCACTGCTGAGTCAGGAATGTGACTTGTGTAATGGTGTGATACTGAATCCAGATTGTCTCACCACGCCAGAGTAAAGAAACATGCCATTCACAGCAGTGACACCACCTCGTCTTCTGATGAAGAGCGGTTCGAGCGGAGGAAAAGCAAGAGCATGAGCCGAGCCAGGAACAGGTGAAGGCCGGCGCTTTTAAAAAATGTGCATTTTTAGCTTTGAAAACGCTTCAGATCTGGTATTTAAAAAAAAAATATATATATATTTCTCTCCACAGGTGTTTGCCCATGAACCTGGCTTCGGAGGACCTGGCGAGCGGGGTGCTGCGAGATCGGGCGAAAGTGGGCGCCAGCTTGGCCGACGTGGATCCCATGAACCTCGATAGCTCGGTGAGTGGAAACACGGGAATTAAAATACCGCTTAAGCCTTTTACCGAATTATGAGGCAATCAGTCTTTGAATGGAGATCTCTCGTTACAGATGTGTGTGTGTGTGTGTGTGGTGTTTCCTCCCCAGGTGAAATTCGACAACGTGGGTGGCCTCAGTAATCACATTCAGTCCCTGAAGGAGATGGTCGTGTTCCCGCTGCTTTATCCGGAGATCTTCGAGAGGTTTAAGATTCAGCCTCCCAGGTGAGAAGAACAACGGAAATGTGTTTTTTTTTTTAAACGTCGCTTCATTTGGTTTTGAATTTTGTTATTTTTCTGGCTAAGAAAAACAGGCCATATTAAATCTGAGCACGTCCACTTTTCACGAGTCTCCGTCGGTGCGAGATATCAAAAGAGGAACACGGGTTTACATTTTCTTTTCCTCTCCTCTCTCCTCCCCCCCCCCCCCTTTTTTTTAGAGGGTGTTTGTTCTACGGTCCCCCGGGGACCGGAAAGACGCTGGTCGCGCGGGCGCTCGCCAACGAGTGCAGCCAAGGAGACAGGAAGGTTTCCTTCTTCATGAGGAAAGGAGCCGACTGCCTCAGCAAGTGGGTCGGGGAATCGGAACGCCAGCTACGCCTCCTCTTTGACCAGGTGAGACACATTTAAGTGTGTGGGGGGGGGGGGGGGGGGGGGGGGGGGGGGGGGAACTGCTGGCTTGCAGGTAGAATATTTTCAGCTCTGCTATTGTGACTTAATATCGTCATATTTCTTTATCCATCCAGAAATTGTACTTTTTCAATGAGCGTGTGCGTGTGCGTGTGCGTGTGCGTGTGCGTGTGCGTGTGCGTGTGTGTGTGTGTGTGTGTGTGTGTGTGTGTGTGTGTGTGCGTGTGCGTGTGTGTGTTTTTGCTCAGGCTTACCTGATGAGGCCATCCATAATTTTCTTCGATGAGATTGACGGTTTGGCTCCCGTTCGCTCCAGCAGGCAGGACCAGATACACAGGTAAGGCTGATCACACAACTCACCTGTCCAAAAACTGCGTCCTGCTTTTTTAAAATTAATTTTAAAAAATGTTTATACTCGTGTGCACGAGTTTTATACTGTCACGGCACTGCAGCTCGTATTATTATTTTTTTGTGGGGGAAAGAAATTGGATTCGGCTGCTTCGCATCAGTGACTCTCGAGTCCGTAATTGTTAAATTTGAGTTGCCATAGCGATCGCTGAATCACATCTATTTCCACTTGTTGTTTTAGACCATTTCAGTATGAACCGCAAGTGAGGGAGCATCCTAATTATGCGGCCCCGGCTTTGCAGTTGATCCTTACGGGGGAGACTGGTCGCCATTTAAAAAAAAAAAAATAAAAAATTAATATTTGTTCCCGTGAAATGTAATTTCCAGGACGGAAGTTTATTCAAAACTCGAAACGTGCTCACTCCTGCGTTTATAAAAGCCCCCCCCCCCCCCCTTTTTTTTTTTCCCGGCACGCTGGGTAATTACATGCACGCAGCTCCAGATGGAACCTCGGTTCTGTTCAATATGCCCTGTGTTCTGTTTGCAGGAATAATATCTTGTTTATTTAGTCACGACCGACTCATCATCATCCCCCCCCCTCCCCCCTCCTTTCCAGCTCTATTGTTTCCACTCTGCTGGCCTTGATGGACGGCTTGGACAGTCGCGGGGAGGTAGTGGTCATCGGTGCTACAAACAGACTTGACTCTATCGACCCGGCGCTCAGGAGGCCCGGACGCTTCGACCGGGAGTTTCTGTTCAACCTGCCCGACAAGAAGGTGAGGGCGACGTCGACGGAGTCTTCATTTTTTTTTTCAGTAGATTAGTTTTTCTCCCTGGAAGAGCATTCATTCTTTCCATTCGTATACCCAAAAGAGGTGCATTGTTGCACGTTTACCGAATCTGAACCCTCCCCGGTCAACCGTGGTGATATCGTAGAGAGAACTTAACGTGCATGCAGCGCTGGGCGTGTGCACGTGCGCGGCGCCCCGATTGATGCACAGCGCATTGCAGAAAGTAAAATTGATTTTTTTTCTTATACCCATCGGAGTCGTGCCGCGAAATTAGTACACGCGAGCCCTCTGGCTCTCAAGAGTCTCCAGCGACCCCCCCCCCCCCAATCCAATGCGCAAATGGCGAAGCAGATGCTCGTTATGTTTTTTTTCTTCTGGAAAATTAAAAATAATTACGTGAAGAATTATGGCTGCGCTTTACGCTTTTAATCTTACACTCGAGGGCACTTGTTTTTTTTTTTACGTGTTAAATGAGTCGGTCATGTGACATTGAGTCAGCGGAGGTGACCTCTCTCTCTCTCTCTCTCTCTCTCTCGCCCCGTCTGATTTAGCCGCCTCGCATCGTTTGTGGCCTCATTGGTAATCAAACACCGGCTAAACTCACCAGAATCCTAGTGATCCCACTTTCAACCTCGGCTCCCTCTCAGAGCACACACACACACACACACACACACACACACACGCACACACACAAAAAACAATAGAAAAAGAAAAGATAGATGTGATGAAAGATGATGAAAAACGTTTCTCCCCTTGATTTCTCGACAAAGACCGCTTTGTTCTCGCCGTGCGCTCATCAAAGCGGAGTCCTGTGGAGGCGATGAAATGAAGGGCTGTTGGCACGCCTTACACTCTTGCTCTTGATTCCTTTTTTGATTTTTCTCTCGCTGTTGTCAGATCTAGATAGATCTAGTTACGGTGAGTAAAAACAACGTTTTTTTTTCTTCTTTCAATTCTGATATTCACGATGACACTTCCCTCGTGTGATTGTACATGCCTTTTGTTTGTTTTCTACACTCACTGTTTTTTTTTTTACATTTCATTTGTTAGTAGTGGCAGCTGTTGGAACTTGTCGAACCTTTTGTGTTGTCCTTGTTAGCCCTCCTCATCTGCTGACTCTGCACTTTTTTTTTTTCCTGTTTTTTTCCTTTCGTGCCATCCAACCACAACAAGGCCAGAAAGCAAATCTTGGAGATTCACACGCGGGACTGGAATCCCAAACTGGCCGAGCCATTTGTAGATGAACTAGCAGAAAAATGTGTCGGTAAGAGTGGAACTGGTTGCACCTATTGTTAAATCCCATATTTAGCCATTTAAACAAATCGATAAGTAACCCGTGTGTGTGTGTGTGTGTGTGTGTGTGTGTGTGTGGTTTGTTCCCAGGCTACTGCGGCGCCGACATCAAAGCGCTTTGCACGGAGACAGCCTTGGCGGCGTTGCGGCGCCGCTACCCCCAGATCTACGGCAGCAGCGTCAAACTGAGTCTGGACGTCGCCTCCATCGTCCTCGGGCCCGCCGACTTCAGCAAGGCCATCGGCGCCATCGTCCCGGCCTCCCAGCGGGCCCTGGCTCCCCCGGGCCGAGCCCTGTCGCCCGCCCTCAGGCCCCTGCTCGCCAGCTCTTTCTCCTTCGTGCTGAAAGCGCTGCTCCGAGTCTTCCCCCACGCTCAGTGCGCCGACGGGGACAACGTGCGCGGTAGGTGCCCGTGGCGTCATTTGTTTCCCAGATGCCCCCCCCCCACACACACACACACACACACACACGGTGACTCTTGCTCTCGTCTCCCTCGCCACCCGTCTCCACGAGTTAGTGTGCTTTCACTGTTGCCACTCTAGTATTTGATTGTTTCTTCCCACCCCCCCTTCACCTTATTACAAAAATGCTTTGTTTTGCCCTCACACACTGAGCCTAAAGTGTGATGAACCCATCCCCGGAGGTGATGGCACAGAGATTGGATAACCCAGTCATCCCGTTCCCCTCTCCAGTCAACGCAAGTGTTTACAGCAGATTAGCCACGATGCAGCACTTGACCGGTGGGAGATTGCTTACGGGAGAGATGCTCCCAACAATGACACAAGGGTTCCCAGGGTGCTGTGCCCGCTTTTTAAATGCCCATTACATCTCGCCTAATAAGTTAGAGCACTTATTGGTCACTTTTCTTCTGTGAAATGACCTCATTAACAGATTCAACTTTGCAGAGTCAAAACTTTTTTTTAAGTGCATTTGACGCCATCAGCCTCTGGAAAAGAAATGTTGTCGCTCTATATGCACGGCTGTATAAGCAGCGTTCTCCTCCCCCCCCCCCCCCCTCCCCTCCTCTTCATGTGCTAGGTGGTGACAATCAACTGCTCGAGGACGACTTGTACAGCGACGACGACGACGATGAGGAACGCTCCGCTTCCATCTATGAAGTCCAGCCTGCTGCATCCCCAAAGAGCCTCCTCTCCTCCTCTGCAACGCACAGACCCTTCCTCCACTTCTCCTTGTGAGTTGTTGTTGTCCCCCCCCCCCCCCCCTTCACAAATGATTGTTTTATTGACTGTAGCCAAGTTGCCACCGCCGGTCTCCGGAGTGTTTCATAATGTTATCTCATAGAATCGTGATCCAGTGGACCTCGGAAACACACACTTTCATGCTAGCAGAGGGACGGCTCTTAATTAAGATTTGAAAAAAACATTTAGGTCGAAGACAAGTCATCAAAAAGGAGCAGAAGGAGAGACGGCGGTTTCCATTGGAGAGAATGGAGAGAGGCGAAGGAACTGGAACCATTTATCAATGAAGCTCCGAAGCCGTTATCAAGCGTCTCGGTTTTTATTTAAAGTCGCACAGAAGGCT
>NC_046989.1:3925551-3953051 GCF_009769545.1 Cyclopterus lumpus
AAGATCCAATGGAGCGAGCTTCTCTCCCTCTTGTGTGTGTCGTTATCGGAGCTCCTCCTCCTCCTCCTCCTCCTCCTCCTCCTCGCCTTGTTACTGTAGCTACGGGCCTATCGGCTCTGGCGTCGCCATGTTGAGAGCCGTCGGGAGGCAATCGAAATGCTCCCCAATCTCGCATCTCGCCCCCTTTTTTTTTTCTCAACCGCCCGTCTATACTTTACGATTTTAAACTGTTGAGATTTTGCCAGCGTTCCCATTTCAAACACTTTTTCTTTATTCTTAACATTTTTGTTGTATAACGGGCACATGTTGTTGTGAAGAGACTACAGCTTCGTTTATACTCGCCACACTGAAGAGGCGCATGATAGTTCACTGATTTTAAACTTTTTTTTAAAACATGTCTGAAAGCTTAAAATGATATCTGGGCTCGCATCCTTAATTAAAAATCCTTAATTTTTTTTTAATGGCGTTTTGGGAGCTTTTGCTTTGATCAGGTATCATGTGGCCTTGTTTTTTTTTTACTTCCTCGTCTGTTCCTGAAGTCCTGAACTTCTGAGCACCAGTCGTGCGTTATCTTAAAGCCGCCGATTGATTTACAACAAAAAGAAAACTTTAAAAAACTGGCACAATCAGCTTCACGCTGTCTTTTTATGTAACGCTCATAAATTGGAGTAATCAGTTCGAGGAGACGGTGGCGTGTTTTTGAAATGATGTATTCTCAAGATTTGTCCATGAAAATGTTTTTGATCATAAAAGAAAAAAGCTAATTTTTTCAAGTCGAGCTCGGTGCCTCGGCCTCTGTGCTTGTTATTAATTATTTTCATAGCAATATGTGGCGAACTGAATTTCTTATGGTTGTGTTTTTTTTTTAATTAATTTTTAATCGCAGCTAAAAAGCATGTTCCAGAGGACCTACGGGGAGGTCGTGACGCTGTGCCCTCCAGGAGAAGAGGACCGGAAGAGCTTCTTCTCTGACCTGCTGTTGGTCCAAGCGGCCAGGGCTCCGCCGCGCCTCAGGAATACAGGTACTTGGCGCCGCATTCACCTGGACACACACACACACACACACACACACACATGCAGGATGAGACGGGGATGACTCATCTCTGCTGTCGGTCCTAGAGGGCAGTGTTGTCTGCGAATGCTTCTTTCCTTCCTCCCCCCAGCTCTGGTCTCAAGCTCTCACACAGTTGTTTTTGTTTTTGGGATCCAGTGAAAGGTAGAAGAACAGGTGTGTGTGTGTGTGTGTGTGTGTGTGTGTGTGAGTAATTTCCATTTGCACACTGCACTTAAATATGATACCTGTTCAGAATCTGTTCACTATCACTTTAGAAATTGAGAAAGAAAAGTGTGAAGCCAGTATTTATTCTGGATATCTCTATTCCTCATGCACATACAGCAACCCCCATCCATCCCTCCCAAGTACCCCCTGCTTTACATATACACACACACATACACACACACAGGTTCAATATAAGACAACTGTCCACCCGGGCTTTCAAATGGAAATTGTGCCCAGCATTCAGCCGTAGTTTACTCATTGACGCGAGGCAGGGGTCCCCCCGCTTCTACTCGCCCGGCGCTTTTCGGGGGTTCCTGCCTGAAATAAGACGGCATTCTGGCTTCCAGCCGAGAGGCCCGATGTATAAAAAAAAAAAAAAGCGCCGAGAGGAATTGCTATGAGGTGCCCGGCTGTTATTAGCCATAATTAAAATCGGGGGGTTTGGATCGCCGCTACTGAGCGGAGCGGCCCGGGGTGCCGTGCAGAACTTCCTAACGATGTCGGCAGACGCCTCGGGCGAGGGCCGGTGGGAGGGGAGGGGAGGGGAGGATAGACCTACTTGGCTTTTCCTTCGTGTAGCTCAAAAACCTGTGTTAAGAATATTAAAAAGTATTTTTTTTTTTTGTTTGGCTCGGCGGCGATGATGATGACAAAAGGTCGAGGATCAGGGTTGAGATTGGTGGGTTGGACTGTCTGGTCTTATATTTTATTGGGCACAAACGTTCTTTATTTTGTCTCTCGGTGTTGGATTTATTTCTATTTTTCGTTCTTGTCTGTAGATTGGAAGCGCGTTACATTCAGTCAGCGCGCTCCTTCATTTCCTGCTTCTCCTTCTCCTTCTCCCCCCCCCCCCCCCCCCCCCCCCCCCCGAACCCCAAACAAACAGGGAGGCGTGAAGAGGTGCTGCCGGAGGCGGAGGCGCCGGGCCCCAGAGTCCTGTCGACGGAGGAACAGCGCCGCTTGGCGGAGCAGGAGGAGAACACGCTACGGGAGCTCCGGCTCTTTCTCAGGGACGTGACCAAGCGCCTGGCCACCGACAAGCGCTTCAACATCTTCAGCAAGCCGGTCGACATCGACGAGGTAAAAGAGGAAACCGGACCACCCCCTCCACCCCCACCCCCGCGCGCGCGCGTCCTCGCAGGGTTTTTTGACGGCCGCTTTCAATCCTTTTTGTTTTATTTAATAAGAACTCTGCGTGTCAGGTGGCGGACTACCTGGAGGTGATTCGGCAGCCGATGGACCTGTCCACCGCCATGACCAAGATCGACACCCACCAGTACCTGACGGTGAAGGACTTCTTGGGGGACGTCGACCTCATCAGCAGCAACGCGTTAGAATACAACCCCGACAAGGATCCCGGAGGTGAGGCGTAGTGTGAATACAACAACAATGAAATGCAACACGTGTGCATGCTCGCACTTCATCAGACAGTGAATGTGTTGGCATTTAGGTGCTAAAATAGTCTAAAAGCACCACGGATTTAAAACTCTTTTATTAAAGTATAGAAATTCGATTTGATATTGATCATTTAATCCAGGGCTTGGTCCGAAAGCTGTGATGGAAATCTTATGAGCAGATTAACTTGAGACCAACGTTAGACTCGGGAGACTCTTTGATGTCTGAAGGCTGAAGAGACATTAGAGCTTGATTTAAGGAGAATGTAAACCAAGCAATACATGGTATAATGACACTATGTCTGATCTTAGGGGGAGGAGTCAACGTCTGCTGGACGTAGCTCTCTGCCAACCTGTGTGTGTGTGTGTGTGTGTGTGTGTGTGTGTGTGTGTGTGTGTGTGTGTGTGTGTGTGTGTGTGTGTGTGTGTGTGTGTGTGTGTGTGTGTGTGTGTGTGTGTGTGTGTGTGTGTGTGTGTGTGTGTGTGTGTGTGTGTGTGTGTGTGTGTGTGTGTGTGTGTGAGAAACTAAGTCACGTGTCACTTTGAAGGTCACGTGCAGCACGACAGTATCTGTGACTATCTGAGACAAAGTGCATCTTATCTCAGATGTGGCTGTACGTGTCTCCGCTGCACGTCTCTGAAGTGTTTGTTTAACCCCCCCACCCCCCACCCCCCCCACCCCCCACCCGCCACACTTCCAAATGAAGCTCTGCAGGTTTCCACGATGGCCTCTGACAGTTCGTTCCCGTGGGTAATAAGTCAACATTGCACTATCCAAACAACTTTGGACCGTCTCTCTAGTTACTGTTGTGTTCCATTAGGCTGTCATTGTGCGAGTAAAAAGTAATTAGATTTAACACGTAATGACTTGTGGAAAAAGGGCTTCCAGGCAGTCGACATACAGGACCTCAAGATGGGGTTTGGAAATTCAAATGAAATAAAGTGCACCCACTGCCCTCCCCGAACACACATTCCCACCGCGTAATTCCTGCCCCGTAGCTGAGAGGCTGCATATGCATGAACATTTTTATTGTCTCTTGACTTACAGTTCGAACCCCATTTTTACATCATCCTCCGAAACCCGTCTCCACACCTTTTTCTTTCCAAAGCGAAATACGGGCTTTCCTAATGAGCGTCGTGTACACACAATGCACACGAAAGGGGGCCTGTTATTTGCAGTGGCTTACACAATATATTGGATTCATATTTATTGTTTAAATTTGGCTACTTGCATGCACGTGAAAAATAATGCATGTAATAAAACATGGGGGGGAAAAAAACCGTGCAAAAAAAAAAAAAAAAGAGGTTGTTGCACGGAAGAAATATAGATTTCTACCATAATGTCATCCTCAACGACAATACCATGATGGTAATTGAAAGCTGCATACGGAAGACCTGCTCCGGACCACACACACACACACACACACTCTTCTTCTTGTGTGTTTACCTGCTTTGTTCCCTCCATAAAGATGTAGCCGCCTGACACCGATGGGAAGCAATTATCTGCCAGGCCAAATTAATAAATCATATCTCTGTCTTTTGCAGGCGAAGTGGGCCTGGGTCATTTGTTGGAATGCGAGGTCTACAAATGAAACTCTAATGCGAAAAAGAAAAGAAAACGCAATTAGGCAGGTTAATAAAGAAGACTTAACAAAGCCTCTCACCCAGCGCTGTGCCCGGGAAATATGGCCTTGCACAATTATGCTGCTGGGGAAATTCTACACCAGCTCCAAAAAGTGCTGGGAAAAAACCTCATTATCCCCACAGTGCTCCGTCTCCTCCTTGTCCTTCATGCTATCTTCATCGCGCCGTCCTCCACGTGCAATCACGTGCCCCCCCCCACCCCCCCAAAAAAAAAGGGGGCTGATATCTCAGTGCTCCAACAATGTGACTCAGTTTCACAAATGCGTCTTTATTGCTCGTGGCGGGCGGCGATAACAACCGTGTTACCGTGGCGGAATGCGGCAAGCAAACGGCGTTGTGTGGCAGAACGTTCTTGTGTGTTCTAGATGAGGTGTGGGGGGGGGGGGGGGGGGGGGGGGGGGGAGTTATTCAGGGCCAATGAGGGGTTCTGATGAGCTCTTGGCATCCCACCTGGCCTTTGACACACCCCCCCTTCCACTGACAAGCGATTATTTTTTTTTCTCTCCTTCCCCACTTAGAATGCACACACACTCGGACATACTCTTGTCAGTAGAAAAAACACACACACACACACACACACAAATTGCCTCCATCGCAATTAGGCCTCCGTCCTCCAATTAGACAAAGGAAGCTGGCAGATTGTGACCCCCCTCTGCCACTTTCTGCCTGAACTGTTCTCCCCTCCTCCGCCTGGCGTAATGAGAGGCTGTCTGTTTACAGCGACGATGCTTTTAGCCCGCCGCCGCTACAGCCGCCGCCGCCGCCGCCTCTCTCCAGTTTCCCTTTCAAGGATGCGGGCGCGCGGTTAACGGGGGAGGATTTAATGATGCCTGCGGTACACATCTAAAGGGGAAAGGGAGGCGTAAGAGAGTTTGCGAAGGTGTAAGACGTTGAGAGCGAATGAGTACGCAGTACGTTTTTTTAAAGAAAGAATGAATAAATGGAGAGAAATAATTTTTACGTTGTCTCTGTCTGAAAGTGGGTGAAGTGGCCATATATACTTGAGTTACGCCTTCTAACGCTTCTCACCAAAGCCAGCTCCATCCTTTTTTTTTTTTATTCAACCTGTGAGAAAAGGCTGCACTCCCTTTTCTCACACATACAGTGGAATGGGTATCGACTCCTTTGCCTTACATTTCCATGCATGATGGGGAAGGGGGAGGGGTGGGGGGGGGGGTGTAGAGCATGCAACATCGTTGCAAACTAAATGTCGGGGGGAGGAAAAATAGAAACCATCTAAAAGGGGAAAAAACCGATTAGAGTGCTATTGCAAATTTAAGGGTTTGATTTCCTGCCTCTCAAAGGACTCGGCCTTGAATAAATACATGTCGAGCACAGAAAACCACAGTGTTGCGTATTGTGACACTAATGCTATGTTTCCCTGTGTCACCCCCCCCCACCCCCCACCCCCTCAGACAAAGTGATCAGGCACCGGGCGTGCAGCTTAAAGGACACGGCTCACGCTATATTCGCCGCCGAGCTGGACACCGAGTTCGACCGCATGTGTGAAGACATCAAGGAGGCGCGCAGGAAGAGGGGTAAGAAAATCGCACGCACACACACACACACACACGCTCTTGTACCTAAACGTAAACTCATCTCACAATCATCATCTCTCTGTAAACGTGGAACAATGTGCGGGCCCAAACATTGTTTTACTCCACGATCTGGGTGAATACTCTATTCTGATTGGCTGCAAGGTGTGTCATTCCATTTCTGATAATGGACACCTACTACCCCAAAGTAGTAACTGTCAAAATGAATGCGCTATATACAATAAATAATTTTTTTTTAAACATCTAATTTCCAACACTAAACAAAACTGAATAAATTGTCTTTTTTTTTTTTTTTTTTGGCGAGTGGCCGTGGTATAAACGGGATAATGCACCTCGAGGTGTCCATTATCAAGTGTTAATGGACGACGGTGCGCTTCCTTACTTTGCTCCTCCCTTATTTTGCGCTCGAAAAACACAACTTTTATAAGATCGTAAACATTTGTAACTCCGGGTACTTTCTCTTATCTTTATCTGGGTCGGCTGTGTTTCGGTGCGTTGTCGGTAGAGCGGACTAATTTAGCATACTAAATAGCGCTGAAGTGAAGAGCATCATTTGTTTATCTAAATAAATAAACAAATGTTGGAAGAACACTCACTCACTTGAATAATGAGCCCGAGCCGGTCCACGTTGGCTGTGTAGTTCCCGGCCTGATCCGTCACCTTCCTCTCTCTCCTTTTTTAATTTATTTATTTATTGGGGCGAAAAGTCTTTGATGGATTATTTCAGCGAGAGAGAGTGTAAAAAAAAAAAATCTGTAGCCTTTCCCAGTGGTACTTGATGGAGGACTCATTTTTTTTTTCCCCTCCTCCTTCTTCGCATCGAGTGTGTGGCGCAGGGTGGAAGCAGCGATGCCCGAGGCGGGCGGCATCCAGACGGTACCTTCTGCGCTTCGCTGTCTGCCCGGCGCCCTGCATCTGTACACAGCCCCTAGCAACGCCGAGTGGATTTAGGCTAACTCTAAAATTGAGTTTGTGCACATAAAAAACACACGTGCGTTCATATGAGCTGTTAAAAAGTATTGACAAAAGTAAGTCGTCTGGATATTAAGCATAAAGATCCCTTGTTGCTGTACTAAAATTACACTCGCAGTGTGTGTTCAATACCAAGCCGGGACTACAGAATCATAAATAAATGTAACCGCGACATCTATTGATTGTGATTGATGATATCAACCCAATTAGAGACGGCATACAAGTCCTAATATTCATCATCGCTGACCCCGAAGTGCTCATATATTGTCGTCCAATGCAAACCTTGCAGAGCTAATGATGCATGCGGTTTATTCCAAGTATAAAACCAATCCCGTCCATCCAGTTTCATAACGACACGTGCAAGTCTTTGTGAATTCTCACTTTAACCGTAAGCGGCGTGTCACTATCTATATTTCGCCTGATTTTACCCATTTTTTTTAAAAGTGTTTCTGGTTCCTGTTCAAAGCTCACAAGTGGATTCGGGAAAAACCGCACAAGAAGACCTGATTTATCTTTTAACACACGCGCAGTCTAAAGTGTTGTGCGCAGCCCGAACTGAGGGATTATCGACTTGTGATTTAAAACCACAGAGGCCTGCTTCTTCCACGTCAAACCGGAAGCTTATCAAAGAGGAAGCAATTTTTGATTTCCCCTTCTTCTTCTTCTTCTTCTTCTTCTTCTTCTTTTTTTAGCAACTAAAAGCACAGGATGCTACATAAAAGCTGCAGGAGGCGAATGACTGAGATGACGGATGTTACCGACGTGACTCTTTCAGTCCCGATTCTCATAAAAAAACAACTTTAAAACAAAATGTACCAAATCGTACATGCAGTAACAACTTTAAAACTCCCATTATACAACTATATGAACATTAATTTAAATTGAATATACCTGTCCCGTTGTCACCAACACCCAATCCGGCTGTCTGAGTCGATATCGGCCTGAGAAAGAAGAAGAGGAGGAGGAGGAGGAGGAGGAGGACGGCGCTGTAAATATTTAATCTTCCAGTCAATGCGTTAAGGCTCTCAATTAGCCCGACTCTGTATGCTGGCCACAGTGCATCTTGGGGGATTTCCCCCCCCACCCCCCCCACCCCCCCACCGTGACTAGATGAAAAGGAGCTGTGATTTTGGGCCCCAAAAAAAAAAATACCACCGGGCTGTCAAGAGTTGAGATGTCTCACTTTCAGGGGCTTTGCGTGTCTCTTTCGCTCCACCGCTGCTTTTCATTCCCGTCATCCAGCAAAAAAAAATATTGCGAAAGGATATCGTTGTAGTTTTTTGGGGGGGGGGTTTGTGGTAATGCTCCGTCTGATTGACTCGTGGTTAGTGCTCGTCATTCTGGCGTTCGCACACACACACACACACACACACACACACACAAGCACTCTAACTTGCCAGCGGTACAATTCTGAAGTGTTTTCTCTTTGACACACACACACACACACACACACACACACACACACACACACAACTAACTGCACGTGCACACGCAAAGAGTGTTCTCTGTTGTCGGTAACCGATCCTCCTGTGGGCACCGCAGACCTCCAGACGCCGGCTCAGCCGACGGAGCCCATGGGCGCCGCGGCAACCAGGAGGCACCACGCTGCTGCAGGAGGAGGAGGAGGAGGAGGAGGAGAGGAGCAGCAGGCCAAGAGCAGCACTCAGGGCGAGGCCTCCGACAAGCAGTGCACCACCAGTGAGTACCCCCCGACCGTATCCACGACGACTTAACGGCTGCACACCGGAAAAAACAAATGCGTTTACACCCACAAACTTTTTGACTCTCACACTCAAACTTTGTCGGTAACTCGCCGAGTTGTTGTTCTTCTTCTTCTTCTTCTTCTTCTTCTTCTTCTTCTTCTTCTTCTTCTTCTTCTTCTTCTTCTTCTTCTTCTTCTTCTTCTTCTTCTTCTTCTTCTTCTTCTTCTTCTTCTTCTTCTTCTTCTTCTTCTTCTTCTTCTTCTTCTTCTTCTTCTTCTTCTTCTTCTTCTTCTTCTTCTTCTTCTTCTTCTGTCTTTGATGCAAGCAGCTGCGTTGTATTACAACAGCCTACCAGATGTATGTGGCGCCTCACACCTGCCTACACACACACACACACACACACAGACACACACACACACACAGTGGAGAAGCATCGCAGCGAGCAGCCTCATTAGCGAAGCTGCTCTCTTCCAACCACTCCGAACATGACCACGCCACAGAGCAATTACATGCCCACCTGTGGTAAACGGCAGGTGCCTAAGGGTGAAGGGAGGCCCAGGTATGGGCAGGGGGCAGACTAATGAGGCTGTTACCTGAACAAATCCGAGATAAGCAGCTTTTTTCCCCCATTTTTTTTCATACATGCAATCTGAAGAACGGCTTCCACCTGGGCAAAATAAGCTGGAATGATTTGGGCTAAAAGAGGCGCCCTCAGTCACGAGATTAACATAAAACTAGACGAGGTGTACAAGAGCGCGCAGGTAAAATCCTCAGGCTGAAAAATAAAGAAGCTCTCTCCAACTCTTCTTTGTCCGTGCAAATCAATGTTAATGCCTTTTTTTTCTCCTTCTTCTTCTTCTTCTTCTTCTTCTTCTTCTTCTTCTCCTTCTTCTTCTTCTTCTTCGAGACGCTGCTCCATCTTACTTTAAACCAACACGGGGGAATTAATCGTCCAGAAAAAGCCTTCATCGTTCATTTGTGGCCAAAGTTAGGAGATTTAATTTGTCTGTCTGTGTAGTACAAGTGTCCAACACCAGGTGGCGCTTGCCCCTCATGAGAGCGGCTTCCCCCCCCCCCCCCCTCACAGGAACCCCTGCTGTGTGGGTAAAACATTCCTTCTCTACAGGGAGATAAGGGCCTCTGTTGGCCTCCAATAATACTGTAAGACTCTCGACATGTCGCAGTATCGACGTCTCTGCAGTTTATCTCGTCGTGTGAAGGCAGAAGAAGAAAAAAAAAAAAAAGGATATAATATTTAATGAATTGTTTAATTTCCCCCCACATCAATAATTCAGTGCAGGGTAAATTAATGGAGCCTTGATGGACGAGTCCTAACGGCGGACTTGAGCCAGTAGCTTTTCAAATATTAATATATATTTTTTTAATGTCAATACATATTACACACACTTCAGTCTGATGCGTAACTACACGGTCAATAACTACAAACTAAATTGCCGATTCAACATCTTTGCTATCACAAGATGGTACATATCATTATTATTATTATTATTATTATTATTACTATTACGTGGTGCACATTGGCTTCACCTCGCATGTATTTACAGTACCGATTGCTTCATTGCACATCAAACCAACGGAACGTCTTCATTCACGTCTCCGTACCGGCGTGCGGCGCCTAAAAGAGGAGCACACGCTGCTGTTAATCAACTGATTGATATATTTTAAAGGGGCGGGGGGGGGGGGGGGGGGCAGTTCATGCTACTTTTTTAGCTGTACGTTTCATCTGCAAAGCCAAATGTCACAGATGCGGACCACCAATTTTTGGAAGCCCTCGGGAGAGCCGTTATCAGCCTCCCGCCAGAGGCTTCATTAATTAGGCTAAACTGGTGATTAATTTGTGACATCGGCAGCCGGTTCTCACCTGGAGCACCTCAGCGAGGCAGCCTTTAGGCTAATTGATCACAGAGGCGGCGAAGTCGCGATGAAAGCGCGGCAGCGCGGCGGCGCGTCTGCCGGGAGAGACGCCGACACGGGGAAATGGACCGTGTTTGTGAAAATGCAACCCCCCCGCAGCAGGCCGGGGTCATCTCGGGGTCGGGACGCACACAGTTTTAAAGTTATCCTCGATCATTACCTGCAGGGGGAGTCTGAATGGAGACGGGTTTCTTTTTTTGAGGAAGGGGGGGGGGGGGAGGTATCTAGCTTGTAAAGTGATGCCTCTCCCTCTCTCCGCTTTGCCTGGAGCTTAGAATTGCCTTTTTAAATTCAGATCATATGGAGCGAGGTCGAGATGGTCGAGCGGAACCGGGGAGAAAGTTGCGTGAAAAGCTTTTTTTTTCGAAAGGGTATTTCTGAATCAGGTGTTAAAAGCAGCGGTTGTTGAGATCTAGATAGAGCGCGTGTGTGTGTGTGTGTGTGTGTGGGGGGGGGGGCGGGGTGCAGCTGCTCCTGGGTCAGCCAGGGGTGAGACGATGGGGAAACCTCTCTGCCGTTAACGCTCATGGAAACGGGAAGATGGCTTCCATTAGGCTGCGTGGACAGCGCTGTCATGGTTTCTCTGCTCTCCCTTTACTCACAGCTCATCTCTCTCCCCCCCCCCCCCCCCCCCTCCCCCTCCCATCTCTCTCCCGGCACTACCTCCATGGAGAAGCAAACCAAAAAAAAACCCAAGGCCCATTACGTGGGCCACAACCCCGGGTTCATTCGGAGTGCACTACCACACGGATCTGGTTCATGTGGGGTGCCTTCCTTTCATTCATTATTAAGGCCTTCACGGTTTGTTTTTTTTCTCCGCATGCTTGTTGTTTTTTTTGTTGTTGTTTTCAAAAGGCATGTGCTATTGATTGCTTAACTAAATATCAATGTCTGATTATCCTCCTGCTTTTCTTTAAATGTCGCTTTCCAGTTTTGTTCCTCGTCGTTTAAAAAAAAAAAAAAAAAAAATCACGGTAAACAGGGGACAGCTCCTCTCTTCCCACGTCGCCGACATCGATCCATCACGAGAGGCGGCGACGGGGATATTTAAAAGTCACGAGGACCGCTTCCCCCTGTCTTTTTTTTTTTTTACCTGCAGGCTGAAGTAGTTGCCTGGATTTCTTTCGCTCCGGGGACAAACGTGGCCGCAGTGCGTCAGGGAAAACACGTTAATAAGAGAGCACCTTTTTTTTTCTTTTCTTCTTCTTCTTTTTGGAAACACAAAAGCCGTATTGAAGGCAATTCCATTATCCAGATTTTTCTCATCTCGTCTTTGCCTGCTCTCGTTTACAAGGACGGTGGACCCCGCCGCACTGGATGAATGTTGAAGTTTTAACCTCGGAGCGAATGTGTTTCGCACGCCACCTTATGTAAACAAGATCTCCAGAGGAGCTGCTTTTTACCTGCAGCTGCCACGGTGCACGCTGTCGGTATCCTGGAGCTTCAATTTGCTGAAATGTGAGTTAAGTTAACACCATTTATAGAAACTGGTGCAGGGAGGGGGGGGGGGGATAACAATTAATACCGTGGTAGTGGTCAACGGTGGAAAGTGTCCTGATACAGGAGATTGTTGAAGTAGCTATTCTCCTCCTCGACGACCGGAAGGAAAACAATCTCGGGGAGTTCGCACATCCCTGACGCCCGGTGGCGCTCGCTGATAAAAATGAACAATTATATATATATATATATATATATATATAATATTATGGTAAACAGCCAAATGAGCCCGGAGAGTTGCACTGCAACGATTGATCGATTGCCCAATACCTGCAAGCTGTGCTAAGGATGTGAGAGAGGAGACGTCTCTGTTGATTGACTGATGGCCGGACCTCAAATGGACACGTTCATTGTTTTTGAGATCCGTCCTGTCAGTAATCCGGGAGGTTTAGATTTGCACAAAAGGATCGTCTGTCCTGCCTTTCCAATTAAGGCAGATCTGTGGGGGGGGGCGTGCTCTCTATGATAAGTGCCCCATAACATTAAAAACCAGCCCAACATCTCACCATTTAGGTTGTGCTGCAGACATGAAATTACACAAGGTCTCCTGGGCTTTTTGCTCCCATTGTTTTTTACCATAGTGCAGTCGATTAGTCAATTTCGGTAAACATCAGAGGAGAGTCAACGCCGAGCGGCTTAATGGGGTGTATCCCCCCCCCCCCCCCCCCCCCCCCCGGGCTCGGTTCTGATAACCCGTAATTGACTGGAACAATTGCACGAACATGATGCATTAGTGCTTGATTAGTTGGAACCACTTATAGATTGGTTTGCTGGATCCCAAAAATTATCTTTTTGGACTTTATACGCTTCTCAAAAACCCAGCTTGAGGGAAAGTGAACCCGGTATCTGTTCCTCCATTAAGATGCACCTTCTCTTTAAAAAAAAAAATTATATTATTATGTGTGCTCTGAAGACTCGGGTGACGGGTTCTCATTCAACATCTCGTTCTTTGTGTTCCGTGTGTAAACAATGGGGTTTTTTTTGTTGTCCTTTTTTGGTTATCGGCTCTGATTATTATGTGACACGAAGTCACATTAGACCGCCACAAGAATGGGAATGTGCGGCGGCCGGGTTTTTAATTACATCAAATGACTCTTTGGAATCGTACACTTATCCAGCCCTAATCACCGCGTCTCCATTAAGCACAGAGATGAGATGCGTCGCGCGGCTTCTCTCTGGCTAACCGGTCATTACGCAGAGGTCGCCGGAGGTCGTGTTCATCGTCCTCCAGCAGACGTCTTATCTGAAGCTCACGCAGCATTAACTTTGAATTGTTTTGTTTGCCAGTTCTGCTGTTGGTTGTTGTGACATTGCTCTCTCTCTCTGTATATATCTCTCTATCTCTCTATCTCTCTCTATCTCTCTCGCTATCTCTATATATCTATCTCTCTATCTCTCTATCTCTCTCTATCTCTCTCTCTCTATATATATCTCTCTCTATCTCTCTCTATCTCTCTATCTCTCTCTATCTCTCTCGCTATCTCTCTATCTCTCTATCTATCTCTCTCTATCTCTCGCTATCTCTCTATCTCTCTATCTATCTCTCTCTCTCGCTATCGCTCTATCTACAGTATCTATCTATCTCCTCTATAGCTACCTATCTCTTTCTCTTTTTTCCCCTCCCTCCCTCTTTCTCTCTTTCCCTCTCTCTCTTTCCCTCCCTCTCTCTTTCCATCTCTCTCTCTCTCCCTCACTCTCTCTTACCCTCTCTTTCTCTCTCTTTCCCTCTCCCTCTCTCTTACCCTCTCTCTCTCTCTTTCCCTCTCTCTCTCCCTCTCTCTTACCCTCTCCCTCTCTTTCTCTCTCTTTCCCTCTCTCCCTCCCTCTCTCTCTTTGTTTCCCTCCCTCCCTCACTTTCTCTTACCCTCTCTTTCTCTCTCTTTCCCTCTCCCTCTCTCTTACCCTCTCTCTCTCTCTTTCCCTCTCTCTCTCTCTCCGTCTCTCTTACCCTCTCCCTCTCTTTCTCTCTCTTTCCCTCTCTCCCTCCCTCTCTCTCTTTGTTTCCCTCCCTCCCTCTCTCTCTCTTACCCTCTCTCTCCCTCCCTCTCTCTCTTTCCCTCTCCCTCTCTCTTACCCTCTCCCTCTCTCTCTCTCTTACCCTCTCTTTCTCTCTATTTCCCTCTCTCCCTCCCTCTCTCTTTCTTACCCTCTCCCTCCCTCCCTCTCTCTCTCTCTTACCCTCTCTCTCCCTCCCTCTCTCTCTCTCTCTCTCTCTCTCTTACCCTCTCTCTCTCTTTCTCTCTCTTTCCCTCTCTCCCTCCCTCTCTCTCTTTGTTTCCCTCCCTCTCTCCCTCCCTCTCTCTCTTTGTTTCCCTCCCTCCCTCTCTCTCTCTCTTTCCCTCTCTCTCTCTCTCCGTCTCTCTTACCCTCTCCCTCTCTTTCTCTCTCTTTCCCTCTCTCCCTCCCTCTCTCTCTTTGTTTCCCTCCCTCCCTCTCTCTCTCTTACCCTCTCTCTCCCTCCCTCTCTCTCTTTCCCTCTCCCTCTCTCTTACCCTCTCCCTCTCTCTCTCTCTTACCCTCTCTTTCTCTCTATTTCCCTCTCTCCCTCCCTCTCTCTTTCTTACCCTCTCCCTCCCTCCCTCTCTCTCTCTCTCTCCCTCTCTCTTACCCTCTCCCTCTCTTTCTCTCTCTTTCCCTCTCTCCCTCCCTCTCTCTCTTTGTTTCCCTCCCTCCCTCTCTCTCTCTCTCTCTCTCTCTTACCCTCTCTCTCCCTCCCTCTCTCTCTTTGTTTCCCTCCCTCCCTCTCTCTCTCTCTCTCTCTCTCTTACCCTCTCTCTCCCTCCCTCTCTCTTTCTCAATTCAATTCAATAGGCTTTATTGGCATGAATGTTGCAGCAACAATGTTGCCAAAGTACGAGACATAGCAACACAAAAAAATATACAATTCATACGGATAATAATAATATGACAGAAATAATTACATTGAAAGAAAGTACAGTTGTGTTTCTTGGGACACAATAAAAGGTGTGTGTGTGTGTGTATTTCTGTGTGTGTATTTCCCCCCCCTCCCCCTCCAGTGGCTTTCAGTAAAGCTTTACTCTCGGATCAATCAAGCATTGACGTCCCACCATTTAGGGAGTTGACTTCATTATATTTGTTTCTGCAATCATCCAACGGGCCCCTCGCAAATTCGGTTAAATCCAGAAGCCGCCACCAACTGCTGCGTCAAGAAATTAGCATCCGGTTGAACCGCCGTCGCTCCGGCAGGTCTTCGAAACCAATTATCACCGAGAGCGAGATTTATTACCGGGCTTTCGTATTTGATTGTCTCACATTATGAGCTTTCCGGGCCGTTTAATGTCCAACGCTTGTTGCTCAGTAGAATGTAGAATATTGTGCACGGTGCAAACTTATGTTTGAGACACTTTCAGTCCAAAGTGCACTTTAGAATTCCTAATTAGATTTTGGGTTTTGCATATATTGGAAACGACGGTATTTGTATATATATATATTTAAAAAAAAAAAAATCTCTGATCTTTATTACACAGTTACAGCCGGGGAAGTTCTGAAGAAGTTTTGAAATGTAATTGTAAGATGCGTGTGGGAACGCTGGATATGTGAACCTCCCCTCGCCTCCAGGAAAATCTCCCAAAAGTACAACAACCAACTTTTGAAAAGGGTAGCGAGGATATTACAGATGAGCTCTCGTGATATTACTAGAGGGAGTTAATCACACTCGCCTCGAGAGATAGAGCAATATATATATATATATATTCAAAAATTCAAAAACATGCCTTTAGCATCTCGGTTTGAAGGCCTTCAAGCGACGGTGTGAGAACTCTGTGCACAAATTAACAATAATTAGCTCGAATAGACCGAGTTCATTGCCGCCGACGCGCAAACTTGGGGGCAATTTTTTTCTCGTCTCATTTTGGCGTCTGGCTCTGTTTTCATCGGCTCCAACCGCGGGGGAAGTGTGATTTTTTTTTTTTTTTTTTTTTTTAGGATTAGATTTGGGTCTAGGCGCTGTCTGGCCCACCGTGCAACCACACCTATATCCAATGTCAATAAACGCCATTACATTATGGATTTGGGAAAACATTTAGCTTTAAAAAAATCTGATAATGAGGGATATATGATCTACTGAAGACGAACCCTTAAAGCTTTACTTCTGTGCAGAAACTCCAAACCATTGTCGTTCCCCAATGCCGTCAGGAGCTCATTGTTGAACGTGACTTTAGAAAACATGCAGTCTCGGGGAAGGTCGTGCAAAAGTTTCACTAGCGACCTAGAAGACTTCACAGCAGCATGAAGACGTGACCATCAGGGTGCAGCTTTTTTTTTCTTTTTCTTCCTCCTCCAATCACTCGCTGTGTCCTTATTGGTTAAGACATCGTGACCTCACGCACGCGGCCCGAAAGAGACCTCTCCCTCTTGATTTTAATTCGCCTCCCCCGTATTAAATTAATTTTTAGAACTCCTCCAGCGAGGCGTTTATGTGGAGCAACGTGCTGCCCGCGTAAAAAAAGAAAGAATTTAATTTAATATCCTCTTTTCTGCCGAGTCCCATTATTATACAGCTGTGACGACCTGAATCCCTCAACAGACTCGCAGGGTATCTAATTGGTATCTAATCAAATCAATTTAGCGAGTGCTAAGTGTTCTGACGGAGTAGCGCGGCTATCAGATCACGGCTTTAGTCAGACTGTCAGCCCGAGTGAACAAAAACATGTGCAGTGTCATTTTCATCCAGGAATAATCTAAACTCCTGCATCTATAATAAGGTGTTGTTTTTTTTTTTTTTTAATTGGTTGTTGGAAGGATAAAGGATGCAGAATGGTGTTTTGGAGAAGATCTATTTACCTATCTTGAAGTTCCGATGGTAAAAGTGCGCCGTATTTTACTTCAGTGGCTACAATGCGTTACATTGTTACATTAAAGACATTCAACCCCCCCCCCGCCTCCCAAAAAAAACCGCAAGAATTTAGAGGTCGACTGATACTGGATTTTTTTAAATTTTTTAAGTCCGATATAGCAACGATAACTTTAAGAAGGAAAAAAAAAAAAAAGCGTTAGCCGATTGAATTTGCCGATGGCTATCAAGATCGAAGGAAATAATATCGAGTGGAATTAAAGTGAAAATGGGTCCGTAGTGACGAAAAATCAGCTGTTCACTGCAAAGTTTTTAGCCCACATTCACTCACCCTATTGTCAGAATAATGCGTGGAAAATGAACCATTAACTTTTAATGGGCTTTTGGTTTTAGGCTTTTAAAAAAAATTTAACAAAAGGTGCGTAATGCCAGATTGTTTAGTGGAATTATGGCTTAATAGAATCAGTCTTGTTTGTTTGAGTTGAAGGTTTTTTTTTTTTTTCTGCTGGTTTTATTAAAGTGGATTCTCTTTGTCATCGTGAGGTTGCCGGGCAACCATCGAGGATCCACAGAGAGTCACGGGCCGTAAAAAATCCAAACTTTTTTGAGCTTCGGAGGCGCCGATAGGACGGTTGCTACTGTTAAAGAAATAATGCTAAGCTAAGCTAACTGTATGTTTTTGTTTTCCCCATAATGTGGAACTATTGTGTGAGAGAGAGAGAGAGAGAGAGAGAAGGGAAATAGAGGGAGTGATATTGTGAGTGATATCTTTTCATTTCAGGAAGCAAGGATGGGATCATTTATTGATCCGGACATTTCATTAAGTGTCAGCTCGGGAAAAAAAAAGAAGTGTCACATCAGGTGACAAACGGCCATCTTTCTTTTCGTGACCCCGAGCCGCTGCGCGTCGCCGCCGCCACCGACTTCCTGGTATTTTCAACGCCTCCTGCAGTGCTTTCGCCCTCCCGTTGTCTTCAGTTTGCTTTTATATATATATATATATATATATATATATATATATATATATATATATATTTATTTCATTAGCATATATTTTTTATGTACCCCTTAGCTGAATAGAAGTCATTTGGAATTCAGTCGGGCTCGATGCCGGACTGATAAATGGTCTTCACCTCACCTCCACCTATGCATAGAATTTTATATATAGAATATCTATGATGAGGCAGAAGTGCATTATTCATTGATGCTCATCATTTACATTATATGAACGGTCTAAAAAATAAAAAAAAAATAAAAGGGCCACTGGGGGGCTTCTGTTAAACCTGTATTTTTAATCTAATTTTTTTTTTATCATTTGCATATTTCTAAAGACAACATGTAAATTATTCATTTAGTTTTAAGTGATTGGGAACCATTCAATTGGAATTTGTTTGGCAGTCACGGGAGGCGATGCGCAGCTTTTGTGTTAATTACAGCTCGGTGGAAGATGGAAGAAGAAATGGCTGCAATCCCCTGGGAGGGCTAGAGTTGAGAAAAATATAGTTTTCAAGAATATGCTCTTAATCGCTTATTTGTGTGTAAAACGCACCCACAAAAAAAAAGAAAAAGAAAGCATGCTTTCATTTGCTTTTAGGATTAATGGCACTTCCTGGATGTCTGTATCTGATCACGCTGATGAGCACACACACTCTCTTTGATGGTGATGTCATGCTCGTACCAAAGCTTTGATAACATTGCATGTTACTCATGTTATTAATCAACAGATTAGTTACGACAGCTGGTCCTCTTTGTCTGCCTGGTGTGGATATGAGACCCCGTTTTATCTGACTTTTATTTGCTGCCGTTATGTTAATTATATCCACACATTTTAGTTTCTTTTTAATTATACGTCTTATCTAAATTGAGAGGTGGAGAAAAGCGGTCTTTTGTCATTGGGCACAAAGGGGACAATAGTACTTTTCCTTATGGGATTTCATCTAAAAGTGCATTAAAAAAATAAATAAATAACGAGAATCGTGAGGTTAAAAAAAGAAACCGTAAAAAAAAGGTGGCGTGGGGTTTGTGTTAACTCCTCCCCCATCAGGTGATGGGCGCACGGCAGATCGATACACCATTAACGTTACAAGATCGAGGGTGCACGAGAACGCACGCGCGCGCGCGTGTGTGTGTGTGTGTGTGTGCACAGAGCCCGTCGGTTGCAGCTGATCAGCACTTCTCTTTAAAAAAAATTAAATTAGTTTGAGATCAGGCGTTTTGCATGCTGTACATCTCTGAGCTTAATAGGATGGTAATTGCTTCTGTGTACCTGGGAGTGTGTGTGTGTGTGGGGGGGGGGGGGGGTTGGGTTAATGCTTCTCCAGTCATTTATTTTGGTGTTAACTTTTTAAAAGTTTTTAAAGCACTGCCGTTACCTGATCATATGACAGATGGTGTATCTTTTAGCAACGTGACTGCAGGTCATTTACTGTCAGATATTTACATCGGTGGCAATCCGTCTTTACCCCCTCAGACTACTTTTAAACTTTAATCATAGTGCGTTTTATGTATCGCCAGACAAAAACGTTCTCATATCTCTCGTGCTGTCCCCTACCACCTTTTTTTTATTTTATTTATTTTTTTCTCTTCCTCACTTACATTTGAAAGTCTAATATTTTTCAATTTGAGCTCTCGTCGTAAGTCTAAGCTGAGATTTATAGCCCCCATCCTGTGACTGATGTGAATCTCAAACCCAGCGGACTCTGCGAGCACGCACACGAATCCCATATGGATATTACACACACACACACACACACACACACACACACACACACACACACACACACACACTGTGGTCCCAGCCTGTTGTAATATATTTCCCAGCATGCATGCAAGCGCACCCTAGTGTTGACCCCGGTGTCCTTAATGTGAATCCATAGAGGGGAGTTGGGAGAAGAAAAAAAAGAAAAAGAAAAAAAGAAGCCTTTTGTGGATGTGCAAGGGAAATGTAGTTCATCGCCATGGAAACGCACTCCACGGACACACGCACACACACACTTGCACACACAAAGTAGGTGAGTCAACAACAGAGGGGTCGTCCTCTACTTTTCCTTTCAAAAATAAAATGACGGCTTTTTTTTGTTGTTGTCATACAAAGATGGTATTTAACAACAACAAAAAAAAGTACTTTTTATTTCATAGCTGGCGGTAAACATTCGGGACCCGATCGTTGGTCAGTTTAAAAAAAAAATAAAAAAATTACAGCACACACGACTGCTGCAGCGCCGCCGCTGAGGAAATGAGATCAGAATTACAATTTGTAAATGGAGGGGTGTGTGTGAGATGATTACATCACAAGTGTACAGTGTGTCTGCGTGGTTCTGGAAGTTTGTGGTCTTCCTATTTAGATGATATTTAAAAATATATATATATATATATATATATTTATGCTCTGGCACCTGTTTGGACATTTTGGGCAACACGTTTAGGACCAGTTGCCTGGCAACCAGCGGAAACTCCGGGAAGCTTCTGGTCCCGAACCAAGAACCCCGATACCGACTAAACAATGAGATGTTTAATCTTTTTGAGAAGAGCTTGTCGGTGGCTGTTTGTTACCTTTTTATACCAATCCGTCGGAGATGGACACGCGCGCCCTTATATGGCCTCGTGGTGTTTCCTGGGCGCGAATAAAAGTAAAAAATAGCCGACGCTGTTAGCTCGATGCGCTCCCACGTTTTCTCCTGGAGCTTTATTTGCTTTGGAAAACTCTGTGTGTGTGTGTGTGTGTGTGTGTGTGTGTGTCCACCACTTCTCGACACTCGCACGTCTTCAGCACTTTTAATTATTACAAAGTGCTCCGGTCATGTTCATTATCACTAATAAGTATTAGCTAGAGGATCTCAGCATTCAGAACTATCTGTCCGGTTCCAATGAGTGTCATAACGTACGTAGCTTGGAAAAATGCGTTAAAAAAAAAAAGTCCTCTTTTGAAATGTCGATTTTTTTAATCTTTACTTGATTACTTGTTTTGATCGATTAAATAGATGATGAGTATTTTTTTGGGGCAAAAATTTGTAAACAGAAAATACACCAACTTCCAACCTGCAGAGAGACGTTCCACACGTTTCTTTTCTATTTATTTAGCCGCAGCTCGTCCTGCATGCTTTTTTTTTTTTTTAACACACACACACACACCCACACACACACACACACACACACATCTCTTGAGTTTTATGAAGGGATTACTGTGTGTTTTGTTTTTTTCGTCCCGCCAGTGCTCCAAATTAATGCCGTTTGATGTGATTCAACAGATGGTTAAAAACTGCGAAGGGCCTTTTTTTTGGGGGTCGGGCGGTGCTCACGGGGTCATGGCGGCGTCATGGCGACGCCGCTCACCGTCGGGTTCAACCCCCTGCCGGTGTGCGTGTGCTGGTACCTGTGTGTGCGTTTGCTCTTTTCGTGCCCTTTCCCATGTCGGCTCTTCTCTCTTTGACTTTTTATGCTAAACGCCTCGAGGTTTTCGCTGCATTGTCGCTCGCTCGCCGTGACACTTTTTTTACGGCGCTCTCGGAGAGCCCCATCTGTTGTCATCAGTGTCTTAACACCCATGATGCAGCGGGGCTGCTGTCTCCGCCTTCCTCTCTCTCTCTCTCTCTCTCTCTCTCTCTCTCTCTCTCTCTCTCGCCTGTTACTCTTTTGAGGAAAAGGCCAAATGTCTCGATTTTAACAATCGAATTGCACGCCGCGCCGAGATCCTGCATGAGCAAATTCTGTCACTATTATCTGTTTGCACAATGCCGTTTGGCTTTCAATCTTAAGGTCAGAATTGCATTTTTTGGGGGGGATTTAAACATTTTTCAACCTTTTTGTCTGATCTGTAGCAGCAGGATGTTTTTCTAACAAGGGATTCTGCTCTTTGTGTGTGTGTGTGTGTGTGTGTGTGTGTGTGTGTGTGTGTGTGTGTGTGTGTGTGTGTGTGTGTGTGTGTGTGTGTGTGTGTGTGTGTGTGTGTGTGTGTGTGTGTGTGTGTGTGTGTGTGTGTGTGTGTGTGTGTGTGTGTGTGTGTGTGTGTGTGTGTGTGTGTGTGTGTGTGTGTGTGTGTGTGTGTGTGTGTGGCTGACAATAATAAAATAAAAAAATAGACCCGACAGATGTTGAAACCATCGCTGCAGATCTCAAGTCAGCCAAAAGGGCTGTTCAGACGGGACGAGCCGCTGTGATCTCCGCCCAGGTTGTGTGTGTGTGTGTGTGTGTGTCCAGCTGTTTCGCTCGTTAGATGGCAGGTCGAGAAATCAGGCAAATGAATATTGAAAATGTCTCAATTCAGAATCTGCCATGTCTGCCATACACGTTGCCACGATCGTTTCCACCTTGTTATTGCGTCATCTCCTTGTATGCATTGGTGGTTGAGGTGCTGCGTATTTACTTTTTAAGGTTGACGGATGATTTTAATGTTAATAGGAAGCGCGTTTGTGCAAACTGCTCGTTTTAATAGCATTCCTCTCTCTCTCTCTCTCTCTCTCTCTCTCTCGCCCTCTCAGATCATATAAAGCGTAAGATGCGCCGGCGGCCATCCTGGGGGCGGGGCATCATCCGCAAGAAGAGGATCTACAGGAAGGAGACGGAAGAGGAGGAGGGAGAAGAGGAGGAGGAGGAGGAGGAGGAAGGGGAGGCCGAGGTCGCGGGGCCCAGTGACTCGTGTCTGACGCAGGACGAGGAATCGTCTTGCGATACCACCGCGGGTCCCCAGGCCAACGGCCACCATCCCCACGGCCCCTCCACAGAGGAGGAGAGCTCCAACGAGCCCCCTGTTGCGGCGCCCGGCAAACCCCCGGATGCCGGCGAGGGCCCGGAGGAGCCGCCGCCGCCGCCAGAGGAGGAGGAGGAGGAGGAGGAGCCTGCCGCCGAAGAGGCCGAGCCCGAACACACAGGGGAAGGCGGCGAGCGGCTTCGCCTCGGCGGCGCTGCCGACGGGGACGTCCGGCCTCCGGTCGAAAGGTCCGACTCGCCGCGCGCCGAGGCCGCTCTCACGGTGTCGCCGGCGGACTGCGTGAACGGACACGCGTCGATGGACAGCCTGGACTCGTCGCAGAGCGTCAAGAGGGGCGAGGCTGAGAAGAGGAGCCCTCCTCCTCCTCCTCTTCCTCCGACGAGCACGGAGGAGGAAGAGGAGGAGGAGGAGGAGGGCTCCGACGAGCCGGGACGGGAAGAGCACAAAGACGAAGAGGAGAGCGAGCCGACTCGGGACGGGAGTGAAGGAATGGAGAACGCAGAGGAGGACCTGGACCCAGAAGGTACAGAGCTAGACCCAGAGTCCGCCGTAATGCAGCTTCAAAAGCACGATTGGTTAATTAAAAAGAAAATAGCTTTTTTGTTGTTGTTGTTGTCATAACGTCTTCTGCATTCCCTCGAAATTCAACACGCAGCATCCTAACCTCGTTTGCTCGGTGCTGGATGCGTTTTGGGGCCCATCTGTCACTTTTAAAAAAAAATTTTTTTTACATTTCTTGAGAAGCTATGAATCACCTGGACTAGTTTCTCTCCCAAAAGTTGATACTCCATCTGACGGGAGTTATTAAGTGAGAAACTTGTTTTTTTGGTTCATTTTAGTTGATCTTTCCTAAGTAGACTTAACATAAATCTGTACTCTTTTTTTTATTATTTATTTCATTTTTTTTCTCACACACATCCGTCCACTTAATTACGCAGATAAATTATATTATGAACCTGCGCCTCTGATTTGCACTTGGTGTAGCTCTTAAAGAAAAATAAAAAAATGGAGAGCGGACATGAATAATGCAACATAAATCATACAGAATATAAAAAATAAAATACGCTATCTCCCCCCCCTTGAAGTGATGTGTGCCTTTTGTAGAAAATGATGCCTAACTTTGCCAATTTATTATTATTTCCCCCCCACCCTTTTGCCATTATGCCTTCGCTTGTCGTATTTTGAGTCCGATGAAGCCAAAAGGTGTGTTTTATATATGTGTTTACGGGCGGAAGGTATCCAGGAGGAGCCATCGGAGGACGTGGGCGCGATGGGCCAACACGCCCCCCCCCCTCCATTACAAGCCGAGCCAGGGCCTTTTGTTTTATAAATGGACAGGAAGGAGGCCAGATGTGAAGCACTGTGCAACTCAGTAGCTGCAGGCAGTTTAAAATAGACTTTCCTCGAGCATTGCATTCAACTTGCAGCCGCGGGCACTTGGAATTTATTTTTCCAACAAAATCAAGTTTGTGTTTTTGTTTTTTCCTCCTCTGGTTGATAAAACACCGAAATAAGTTTCAGATTTAGCTCTCCCGTTGTTTTTATTAAATCTTTTTGATTCTTTATAACCCCTCATTTATTACCCCTTTCTTTTCATCGATAACTCCTCGTTATTATCCCTTTCTTTCATCGATAACCCCTCATTATTAGCCCTTTCTTTCATTGATAACCCCTCGTTATTAGCCCTTTCTTTAATCGATAACGCCTCGTTATTAGCCCTTTCTTTAATTGATAACGCCTCGTTATTATGCCTTTCTTTCATCATTAACCCCTCGTTATTAGCCCTTTCTTTTATTGATAACTCCTCGTTGTTAGCCCTTTCTTTCATCGATAACCCCTCGTTATTAGCCCTTTCTTTTATTGATAACTCCTCGTGTTTGCCCTTTCTTTCATCGATAACTCCTCGTTATTATCCCTTTCTTTCATCGATAACCCTTTGTTATTATCCCTTTCTTTCATCGATAACCCCTCGTTATTAGCCCTTTCTTTCATCGATAACCCCTCGTTATTATCCCTTTCTTTCATCGATAACCCCTCATTATTAGCCCTTTCTTTCATTGATAACCCCTCGTTATTAGCCCTTTCTTTAATCGATAACGCCTCGTTATTATCCCTTTCTTTCATCGATAACCCCTCGTTATTAGCCCTTTCTTTTATTGATAACTCCTCGTTGTTAGCCCTTTCTTTCATCGATAACCCCCCTTATTATCCCTTTCTTTCATTGATAACTCCTCGTTATTAGCCCTTTCTTTCATCGATAACCCCTCGTTATTAGCCCTTTCTTTCATCGATAACCCCTCATTATTAGCCCTTTCTTTCATTGATAACCCCTCGTTATTAGCCCTTTCTTTAATCGATAACGCCTCGTTATTATCCCTTTCTTTCATCTGTAACCCCTCGTTATTAGCCCTTTCTTTCATCTGTAACCCCTCGTTGTTAGCCCTTTCTTTCATCTGTAACCCCTCGTTATTAGCCCTTTCTTTCATCGATAACCCCCTCGTTATTAGCCCTTTCTTTCATCGATAACCCCCTCGTTATTATCCCTTTCTTTCATTGATAACCCGTCATTATTAGCCCTTTCTTTCATCGATAACCCGTCATTATTAGCCCTTTCTTTCATCGATAACCCGTCATTATTAGCCCTTTCTTTCATCAATAACACTGTTTTGCCGTTGTGTTTGCCGGTTTCCGTAGCCGAGGCGTGCCGGATGAACCCGTCGGAGCCGTCGAAGGGATCCGCTGAGAAGACGGAGGAAGAGCCACGACCAGTCCCACCTCAGCTCCCCTTAGTGGTCGACCACCAGCGACTTTCGGTAACTATCTCCGTAAAGTTGTTGTTGTCTTTTGTCGGCACACACAGTTCTCCGGTTTGAAGGCGACTGGGGTTCGACGTGTTTTCCGTACAGTACAGGAACTAAAGAAGCCTGTTAATGTTTAATTTCACAATTTCATTTCACTGCCTCGGTGTCACGGCCGTGGTATTGTGCGCGCTGGTTCACTGTCGAACCGTCACGGCTCACTGGGACAATAGAACGGTTATTTCCTTCTCATCTCATCGAATCATTTATCAGATTTGTACAGTGTGCCCTTAATGTTATATATATGTGTGTGTGTGTGTGTGTATATATATGTGTGTGTGTGTGTATATATATATATATATATTTATATATTTATATATTTTTATATATATATATATATATATATATTTTCAACCTGATTGACATCCCTTATAATTTATTTTTCAATTATATATAAATATATTTATATACAATTATTTATATACAAATATTTATATTAAAAAAAAATATATATATTTATATATAAATATATATATTTATATAAAAATATTTATATATATATATATATATATATATATATTTATTTATTTTCAACCTGATTGACATCCCTTATAATTTATTTTTCAATTATATATATATATATATATAAAATTATTTATATACAAATATTTATATAAAAAAAATATATATATATAAATATATATATTTATATAAATATATTTATATATACATATAACTTTAAAAAAATACATTTATATATATTTATTTATTTTCAACCTGATTGACATCCATTATAATTTAATATTTTAAATGGCACTGGGGACCGCGTCCTCTGGTTAGAAGAACCCTCACAGCCACTCTGCTGCTAAAGCGTCGTCTTACCTCTCTCTCGCGACCCAGCTTATCGGCGCGTGTCCCGTCGCCATCTTGCTCGATTGCACACGCTCGGCGATCTAAATTCAGACCGTGAAGGATGCTGAACAGCTGTGGTGATTTTTTTTTTTTGCCACCGCTCACCGATTGCGGGATCGCAGATTTAACTGCGACAGTCTGTTGACTGTTTTCTTGATTCACCCCCACCCCCACCCAAAAAACTCACGTCCCGCCAGTGAATAAGATGTGGAAATATAGACTTATTGGTTTCAACAGAGCCAGCTGTGGCAAACTGTCAATTCCTCTTTTTTTTTTGCAACTGACTAATTAGACTGATTATGTAAAAGAGGAGCTATAATCTAAAAAAATGATGCCAATATGTTCGTCTCGTTTAAGTTCACACGGCTCGCTTTGTTTAAATGCTGCTGCCTGCTAGTGGGTGGAGGGGTTTCCTCCTCTCTGCTGCTTAAAAAAAAAAAAAAAAGGGGGAACAGCTGTACTTCTGTTCGTGCTTCCTACTTCACACGGGACGCAAATACCAGGATGAACGTGCTTTTCACCTTTTTGAAGGCGAACCCGTTCGTGTTATCTGCAGCGAGCCAGCAGACGAACCCCCCCCCCCCCTCTGTCCATTGTCTTCTGGCACGGCGCTCGTCCCGGGAAAAAAAAACCTTCTGCACTTAATTTAATTCGTCCTCCCCTTTTTGTCCACCGTGCGTTTCTTGTAGCTTCCAAACGTGGGAAAAAGTTAAATAGGATTTGAAAAACTGTGTGTGTGTGTTAAACAGAGGAAGCGCATACATTGAACGTCTTTCTTTGTGGAGAATTGGGTGTTTTGGGTAGTGGAGGGGCTCAATCATGGATGACCAGCCTCTTAAGCTTCCCCCAGATCCATAGGTCTGTTCTGCTGTCACACTGCCCTTCTCAGACGGGTGACTCGGCTTATCCCTCCTTTCCCTTCACCCGACGGTCGCGCATCCCTTTTTCTTTCCATCTTTCAAACATACATTTAGTGACATTTTGACCGCAGAGGGGGAGGGGGGGGGGGGGGGGCAATTACGACGGACGGCCTCCCCCCCCACACATCTCTGAATCAGCAGGTGGGCGTTTTCCTGCAACATTCGAAGGCTTTATGACTCAAACATGAGCTTCCAGCTCCGCCTCACTAGCGCCCGGGATGTGTGCGAGTAACGGAGAGAGAGAGCATAGGAAGCGGCTTCCCTTCTTCTTCTTCTTCCCCCGTGGAGAGTCACGCTAGGGTCACACCTAATACCCCTAGTGTAAATTGGGAGCTCGGCTCAGTGGGCTCCGCTGACAGCACTTCTCACT
>NC_046989.1:3958051-3975551 GCF_009769545.1 Cyclopterus lumpus
TTAAACCAGTATGAGACTGCCTTAAACCATTAATAGATTGCCTTAAACCAGTATGAGACTGCCTTAAACCAGTAATGGACTGCCTTAAACTAGTTTTAGACTGCCTTAGACGAGTATTAGACTGCCTTAAACCAGTATTAGACTGGCCTAAACCAGTATTACACTGCCTTAAACCAGTATGAGACTGCCTTAAACCAGTATTAGACTACCGTAAACCAGTATTAGACTGGCCTAAACCAGTATTACACTGCCTTAAACCAGTATGAGACTGCCTTAAACCAGTAATGGACTGCCTTAAACTAGTTTTATACTGCCTTAGACGAGTATTAGACTGCCTTAAACCAGTATTAGACTACCGTAAACCAGTATTAGACTGGCCTAAACCAGTATGAGACTGCCTTAAACCAGTATGAGACTGCCTTAAACCAGTAATAGATTGCCTTAAACCAGTAATAGATTGCCTTAAACCAGTATGAGACTACCTTAAACCAGTATTAGACTACCTTAAACCAGTATTAGACTGGCCTAAACCAGTATTACACTGCCTTAAACCAGTATGAGACTGCCTTAAACCAGTAATAGATTGCCTTAAACCAGTAATAGATTGCCTTAAACCAGTATGAGACTACCTTAAACCAGTATTAGACTGCCTTAAACCAGTATGAGACTGCCTTAAACCAGTATGAGACTGCCTTAAACCAGTAATAGATTGCCTTAAACCAGTAATAGATTGCCTTAAACCAGTATGAGACTACCTTAAACCAGTATTAGACTGCCTTAAACCAGTATTAGACTGGCCTAAAGGAGAGGAGGGAGGAGGTTAAATGGTCCATGTCAGTAGTAGTCTTTAACGCATGGGATTACTGCCCTTTTGTGTCCAGTGAGCTCACTCAATCACTGAACACACACACACACACACACACACACACACACACACACACACACACACACACACACACACACACACACACACACACACACACACACACACACACACACACCGACCGATCAAGCTGACAGGGGCTGGGAACTACAACGCTGCAATCAACTAGCCAACAGTGAGGAGAATAAAACTAAGAGAGAGGCTATAAAGGGAGGAACATGTAACAAGAAGAGGAAGAGGAGGAGGAGGAGGAGGAGGTGGAGGAAGAGGAAAGTGTTGGTGGAGGCAGAGGTGAGGAGAGCCTTCTATAAAACATTAAAAGAACCAGAAAGTGAGACAACGCACTCTTAAATGGTGAAATGCACTTAAAGGACGAGACGGCGGCGCGATGAACGGAAGGTCGTCCACATTATTCCACGTCTGGAGTCGCAATGACGCCAATTAAAAGCTTTTTTTGTTTAAAAATAGGCGTCTCGACGTTACGCAAGAGTTACCCTTTTAAAAAAAAAAAATTTTTTTATATATATTTATAAGAAGAATCCAATAAAAATACGCTCCCCCGTCACTCTGAAGAGGATTCTGAATATTAGAGAAGTTCTTCGTGTTCTCGGCTTCTTTATTTGTCGAGGGACCTCCGGGGTTATTAGAGGTTGGAGGCGTGTTACCTGCTGCTCCGCCAGATTAAGTTATAGAAGTGTGATTGTCTGAAAAGGCATTATCTACTCCATTACCAAAAGACGAGTGGAAAAAATATATATATATATATATATCTTTTCGGTGACTGAGCACGAAGAGGGAATCGGGGAGACTTTTTCTCCTCTTCTTTCTCCGCTCATTTTACTTTAAACTCGGGTTAAAAGTGTTTAAATAGTGTGAACGCAGCGTTAGCGTTGCGGACTGATTGACGGATGAACGTCACAATGCCGATTGGTTGAAAATTGGTCGTATTTACAGGATTTCAAAGTAAAAGTACAAAGAAATAGATGCTTTTTTTTTAGCATTTATATGTGCATATATTGTTAAATAGCTGCACGATATGACCAGGGATGTGATCTTAAAAGGGCCTCTTTTTTCATCACGAGTTGTGACACTTTTTCAAATTGATTTATTTTTTATTTTGCAGCCTGTACCTGAGGAACGTGTCCGATCCACGTAACGGGGGTGTCGTTTCCGCGCTCCTGCTGGCGTTTTTTTTGTGTTTTTTTCCGTGACACGTATTAAAAACGACGATGCACTAATAACTTTATAATAAATTTGTTTGAAAGTTTTCCAAATTCTGCAGTCCCGGTGGATACAAAAAAAAAAAATAGTGGAAAAAACATGCCATTAAAAACAGTCAAGCGTTTTGCTCTCGAGGGGTCAAATTTTTTGTGTCCGTGAGTTTTAAGTTTCTGCTCAAGTGTTTTGTTTCCGTCGGCGTTTTTTTCCTCTTTTTTTTTTTTTTTAATCGAGACAACTGTTCTGTCGTTGCCAAAGAAACGCCGGTCGGCTTATTTAATACAGCGCTAACCCTTTTGACTCTGACCCACTGCAATTATCTCTCAGACGTCCTGCTGATGAGAGGCTCTGACAAACATCCAGGTTTTTATTAATCTTGACATTGCCTCGGTCGTGTGTGGTCACACACACACACACACACACACACACACACACACACACACACACTGCCAGTTGCTCTATTTGCCTTGCGTCGATGATGGTAACTTTAATTATTGTGACCGTTGCCGTGTCAGTCCGTGCATTCTGATGAGCGGCGTGTTCAAACGCACACACACACGGAGGCTTTGGCTCGGGCAAAATGTGAGAAACGGGTCAATTAAAAGGGCCTTTTCGACTGTCCAGAATGTTTTAATTAAAGTAGCAGCGAAATGTAAACTTGGTTCTAATTATGATTAGCCTAAATTAGCTGTCACTCTGATCTTAATTGCTTTTGAAATTAGAGCTGACCTCCAAAATGCTTAATTTCAACACGTCAGCCCGCGCGGCCACTTTATATCATCATCGCCTCTACACGTTTTGGGATATTCTGATTATTATATATTTTTTTTTTTAACAAATCTGTGTGTCTTCACCCCCCCCCCCCCCCCCCCCCAGGCGCTATTGGATACGGTGGTGATGAAGAGCGAGGGCTACAGCGTGGAGCAGCTGGAGAGACTGTACTCCCTCCTCAGCCAGTGCATCTACAGACACCGCAGGGAGTACGACAAGACCAGGCTACTGGAGGTGAGCGCCGCACGCCGCACCGGCAGAAAATATTAAAAATAATCAGAGGAAATAATCAGCAGCTTGAAAAGAGAAAAAGTTGAGGCTGACGTGCAGCCAGTGCCTACATATCCCAGGATGCATTGGGGCACACGCCTTGAACGGCCTTCTCTCCGGTTGCATTTCTTTGCTCGTATTACCGTGGGTCGATTTTTTTTTTATGTCATAAAAAGACCATATTATATATATAGTATGTATAAAAAAAAAAAAGAAATCACAGTATAGCTTGCCATTAAAATATCATAAAAAATTCATACTGTAGTATGCCATAGAAATGTCATAAAAAGTTAGAGTACATCTTCAATTATTTTTTTTTTTTTTCTAAGGTCATAGTATATATAGTATGCCATTTTAAAAAAAAAAAAAAAAAAGTTAGAATAATTGGAAATGTGTGGAAAGAGAAGAGGAGAACGATATGCAGCAAACCGTCCGGCCGGCAGGGAATTGAACCGGCGACTCGCCGCTGAGGGCGTTTTACGATTTTTTAAAAACTCTCCTGACAGTGTTCCATATACAGAGAGAGAGAGAGAGAGAGAAAAAAAAAAAAAAGCAGCTGTATATTTTTCCCAGAATCCCATCTGGTCATCCGCCGCCGCCGGATGTCAGTAGCAGACAGCGGGGGCCAGGAATGGCGGCGTCCCGGCGCCGGTAGCCAGAACTGGCTGTCAAGGCTGTCAGGGAGAGAGCAGTCAGCCAGGTGGTGCCGCCTGTCGACAGGCCGGCTGGAGGAGGAGTGTGTGGGGGGGGGGGGGGGCACGTTCATCTCACACTGCCGCCCTAAATTGGTGTTTCCAGAGCAGAAATGTCAGCTCGCTTGGCACGTGTTTTGTTTTGCCCGCACTTCCAACACACATTTCGACTCGGCGGCAGGTCATCTCCTTTTTCCTCCTCTTCCCCCCCCCCCCCCCCCCCCCCCGGAGGAATATAAAACCTCCCTCCCCCTCCAAACATACGCACACACACACACTCGTATGTACTCAGTGTGCCGGCCGAAGCCATTCCCACTTAATGTTGCAGCGCGCGGCGCTTGTTTCTGCGGCGTGGAGACGAGTGAAATGGAGCGTGTCCCTACATTTGTCTCCCTTACTCCCCCCCCCTCCTCCCCCCCTCCTCCGGGCACGGCTTGTCTCGGCCTTCCAGAAGAGCTGACCTTTCAGCAGATGGGAGTGGACTACACCCTCCTTCCAGTTAAAAGCCAGAGGGACCATCGCTGCCCCCTGTACACAACAACACGCCAACTACGTTCCCACAAATTGACGCTCGCGTTGCGCAATACCCTCAGACGGCAATTTTAAGAGCCGTTGACCTTTTTTTATTTTCTTTTTTTTTTTTTTAAACCTGAATGTGCCAGAAGCTGCACGTGCCACCGGTCGAAGTAGCCGAAGGCGGACGGGTATCCGCAGGTTTTTGTTGTTGTTTTCTTCTGTTTTGCTTGTTTATGGAAAAGCAACATCGGAGGCCGTGTGTATTGCGAAATTTTTGTTATTCGAGCAGATGGACGATTTAAAAACGTAGCTGACCGTGTCCTCCAAATATTATTAAAGGTAAACATCCGCTTCCGACGTCGGACTTCTTTTGAGACCTCCTCTCTCACGATGTTTTGTACCTTTTTGTTGTTGTTGTTGTCGCATAAGGACAACAGCAAATCCTCCGGCGGAGACATCGGATTCAATGCAGCCCCGAGGCCTCATCATTGAGAGAGCTTTAAGAAAACCCACCTTCATACAGACACGATACACTTGATTGTTCTCTCTCAACTCGACAAAAAACATTGTTGTTGTTGTTTTTGGCTTTCTTACACACACACACACACACACACACACACACACACACTCTGCGGAGAACCCCCCCCCCAGTTCTCTCGGAGGGGGTTGTGGGAAATTTGATCTGGGAAATGAGACTGAATCGGTAACCGAGGCGGAAGAGGAGACGACCGGTTCAAACTCGAACTCGCGTGCATGTGCGTGCGTGTGCGTGCGTGTGCGTGCGTGCGTGCGTGCGTGCGTGCGTGCGTGCGTGCGTGCGTGCGTGCGTGCGTGCGTGCGTGCGTGCGTGCGTGCGTGCGTGCGTGCGTGCGTGCGTGCGTGCGTGTGTGTGTGTGCGGATGTGGCTGAACATGGTATGAGATTCACAGCTTGTGGGCGACCTGGTGTTGATGGTTTGGTGTGTGTGTGTGTGTGTGTGTGTGTGTGTGATAAAGTACTTAACTGATATATATAACTTATATTATAACTTGAAAAAGAGACGACGTGGCCACGAGAGGATCAGTTGGTCTTTTGTGAGTTGTTGTGGATTCAATGCCACCTGTCGACAAAGAACGAGGTGTTCCACAGGTGGTTCTACCGGATGTAACCATGACAACGACGCAGGAAACAGGTTGACCCTGAGAGTTTAACACCTGATGAGTTTCAATTTTCAATTTTCACATGCGTTCGTGGCCTATTTTCATAGTAAGAAGAAGTAAAAAAATGTAACACAAATTACACATACATTTCTATATAAATAAATATTTCTATATGAATATATATTTCTACATAAATATTTCTATACAAGTAAATATCCTATATGAATAAATGTATATTCATATTTATTTATACGAATATTTATTTATATATGAATATTTATTTATATATAAATATTTATTTATACATGCATATTTATTTATATATATATAAATATTCATATATACATATTTATTCATAGATAAATATTTATTCATAAATAAATATTTATTTATATATAACACATAAATATTTATTCAGAAATAAATATGTATTCATAAATAACTATATTTATTTATATATAACATTTAATATATTTTTTAATATTTTTAAGTCCAGAAATACTCAATTTAGTATCAATACAAGAAATTATTTTAAATGTTTTACATTTAAAAATGACAGCATTTTCGCATTAGAGTTCTTCTTCCCGGCTAGAAGCAGATTGTTGCTCTTAGTGGATTCAATGCCGACAAAAGAAAAGAGTAAGTTGAACTTTTCCTGTAGGTTTTTTTCTGAAAATCTGGATCTCGTAGCGGCGTCTGACTCACTGCCATTCAGACCAGAGAGAACACACACACACACACACACACACACACACACACACACACACACACACACACACACTCTCTCCCTCCGTCTCTCTCTCTCTCCCCCTCGCTCTCGCTCTCTCCCTACCACTCTCTCCCTCCGTCTCTCTCTCTCTCTCCCTCCCTCCGTCTCTTTCTCTCCCTCTGTCTCTTTCTCTCCCTCTCCCTCCCTCTCTCTCTCTCCCTCTCTCTCTCTCCCTCTCTCTCTCCCTCCGTCTCTCTCTCTCTCTCTCCCCCTCCCTCTCGCTCTCTCCCTACCACTCCCCCTCCCTCTCTCTCTCCCTCTCTCTCTCTCCGTCTCTCTCTCCCTCCCCCTCCATCTCTCCCTCCCCTCTCTCCCTCTCTCCCTCCCTCCCTCTCTCTCCCTCTCTCTCTCTCTCTCCGTCTCTCTCTCCCTCCCCCTCCATCTCTCCCTCCCCTCTCTCCCTCCCTCTCCCTCCCTCCCTCTCTTTCTCTCTCCCTCCGTCTCTCTCTCTCTCTCCCTCCCTCCCTCCCTCCCCCCCCTCCCCCCTCCGGCTCGGCTCAGATTTAGTCAGCGTCAAAACTCCGCTGTGTTTCACGCAGAGACAGAATCTCCAGCACAGCTTCTCTCTGCGTCGTTCATCACGCTGAAAGCTGTTGTTTGTTGTGGGAGATCGTCAAAGTAATATTGAAACCACGGCGACACAGATGCTTTGTGCGCACATCGGAGTTCTGCAGTGTTGACGTGTGTTTAACGTGTGTGTGTGTGTGTGTGTGTGTGTGTTTGTGTCTCTGTGCAGGAGATGGAGGGGAGAATCCAGCATTTTGATACATTCCTGTGAGACGGAGAGAATACCTTTTTATCAGGTAGATCCTGAAACAGCCCGGGACCACAAAGACACACACAAACTGAGAGAGCGGAGGAGCTTCAAAGTGCTCGACACACACACACACACACACACACACACACACACACACACACACACACACACACACACACACACACACAGAGCGCCCTCTTCTTGCTGAGAGGCGACACAACGAGGACGACGTTGAGGACAGAGACATTCAATGGTGCTATCGTCTCAGGAACCTGGCCAGATCCAGACCCTTTCTACACAAACCAAACACCTGGAGGTGTGTCAGTCACACACGCACACACACACACACACACACACACACACACACACACACACACACCAACTGTGACGGGCAACCCTGGTGCTACTCGGGTGCTATCCTAACTTTCATCCATGCTGCTCTTGGGACTTCTTACTTAACTTGGATGACTTGCAAAAACCAACAGATCGGGTGATGTCATATCGCAACCTGGCCGCCCCTCCCCCCGCGGAGCAGGCTGTGCACACACACACACACACACACACACACACACTCTGATACTTGGGGATGCATGTATTTTATACAAACACACACACAGAAACGCACACGCACACACTCGCCCAGATCCTCACCAGCAGAAGTGTGAATGCGGAGTGCCGCTAGGAGACGAGGGCGGTTTAATGTTCCAATCACCAAACCGCCGCCGCCCCCCCCCCCCATATCCCCCCCCCACAAGTGAAGTGCTTCGTCACAGGCCGGTTGTTGCCGCTGGCGCCGCTCTGGTGTGCGTCTCCGTCTTTCTGCCATTTTTACTACTTGATTAATTCAACATCAACAGTTTACAAAGAAGTTTTCCGTGCGGACGCAAATTCGATGAGGTTTTAGCACAGCAGGACGAGGAGCCATTACGTCCTCGTCATCACCGCCGCCGTCGGGTATGGAGAGCCCCCCTTCCTGGCCCCTCCCCCTTCCCTCGACCCTCTCTCCCCCCCCCCCCCCCCCCCCCCCCCCCAGTATTCGTCTGAGAGTCACCGGTGAACGAGCGGCGCGTCGGCTGCACAACCGCTTCTCAGCGTTCTAAGCAAATAGTCACGTTCTAAACAGTCTGAGGACCTGGACCTGGACCTGGACCTGGACCTGGACCTGGACCTGGACCTGGACCTGGACCTGGACCTGCCGTATGAATCGCAATGCGTCTAGAGTTTGCACTGCCTAGCGTGTGCCTTATTTAAAAAAAATAATAATAATAAATTTAAAAAAAGAAGGAACTGATATTATTAAAAAAATGTTGAATTATTTACTTCTTGTGGCAATGAACCGGCTCCAAGTTGATGTGGGGGTCTAACCACTGAGGTCACAGTGACCTTGAGGGAGGAAAACACCCAACAACCTAGAAACAAATTGACTTTAAACCCCCGAATACGAGCTCAGATCAGGGAGGAGCACTTACGTGTCTGGCCAGATACGCCCAAGCACTTGAATTTTTTATTCCCCCCCCCCCCCCCCGCGATATTTTAAATGTATTCACGTTAAAAAAAAAAAAGCCCAGACTTGTAAGAAGAGGTCGAAAACACCAGCTTTTCCTTCAGTTTTTCCATATGCAACAATAAATCCGAATAATTGTGAATACGTGTTCTCCCACTCCCTAAGAAGAAAAAAAAAAATTATATTAGACAACCAACGTGTTATTTTGTGTATTTGATTCTTTTTTTTACACTTTTTTTTGTTTGTTTTTGTTTACAAGTTGAGATCTTTTGCATGTGAATCCATAATGAACAAGGCCATTCTAGGCAGTGCCCGTCATCACATTACTTTATTTCATTTTTATTTTTTTGGTCCTCCTCTCAAAACTCGTGTGTGTGTGTGTGTGTGTGTGTACCGACTTTATGGATTTATTACATCAGTTTTTCTCGACGTCAGACGAGAGCTGGATTTGCTTCTCGGAAAAGAGGCCACGCCCCCCTTTTTCTCTTTCCCCTCTTCAGTCCAGGCCTGTTGGTGACCTCTGACCCCCCCCCCCCCCCCCCCCCCTTTTCATTCCTCAGACTCCGGCTGACAAACGAGCGAACGCCATATGCAAACGACAGCTTTAGCACTTGGGACGACCGCGGAGAGAGAAAAACCGACGCTACCTCAGCTTAATTTATTTTAAAAATCCGAAAACTGTTTACTGGGTACAAAAAAATAATAAATAAATAACCAACAGTATTCTCATCTCCCCCCCCCCTCCCCCCCCGAAGTACTGTTGTACCATCAAAAGGTACCAGACCAGTGAAATAATCCAAGAGTGTGTTGACTTCTCTCCGATTGTTATGCATGTTTGAGCCAGATGATGATGAACTGTATATTTTATACTTTAGTTTCAGGTTCTCTTTAATTCCTAGGAGGGATCATCCTTAATATCACCCCCCCCCCCCCTGTTCTCTGCCTCTTTATCCATCGCCTATATTTTCAAATTCAGCATTTTTTTCTTTTTTTTTTTGTGTGTGTGCAGATTTTCATCTCATGATTCAGATTATTTATTATTAAACACGTTTTTAACACCTAAATACTCAAAGTCGATCTGTCCTTTTTTTGTACGTTTAAACATTTTTTTTAACCAATCCGGACTCCGCTTTTAACAATTTGGCTGAATATTGCGTAGCAGGTTTATTTGGCGTGTGTGTGTGTGTGTGTGTGTGTGTGTGTGTGTGTGTGTGGGGGGGGGTGGGGGGGGGGTTTACAGGTCTCTCAGGTTCAAACACACGCTCGTTCAACTCGTATTTATTTCATTGTTCTGGTGTTTTTCTTTTGAGACTCGGCGCTCCGTCCCGGGAAGAGAAACCGATTTCCTTTTCTTTTTTAATGAATTTAAGTAAACCAAAAAAAATAAAATAAAAATATGGGTAGTTTAAATGTCATACATTGCGATCTTCCTTTCTTATTATAAAAAATTAAAATAAATTGTAGCCAGTTTGGACTAACAACCAATTTTTGTCTGGTAGTTGACACTACAGAGGGGTTTAAAAACGTTTTGGTTCTTTTTTCACTCAGTTTTTAACTTTTAGGACTTTTTTTCTTCTTCTTTTTTCCCGTAGTCGGTTCTGTTTGCTTTGTGACTTAAAACACACCTGTTCAACAACTGTTACTTTAGTGTAAGTTAATATTTTAAATTAAACATTTACTGTATTTCTCAAATAAACTGCTGTGATATACTTGAATAAAAAGGTGCAAACTGTATATTTTGTGTATTTTTTTTTTTATTTATTTTGAAATGCAGAATAAAAGGAATTCTTACCTGTAGTTTCATATTTTTACCTATTGGAAGCAGTTTAGTTGCATGTTCTGGGTTAAAAATACATATCAGAATATTCATTTAAACAGTATACCCAAAAAAAGAAGACGCGACAACGTGTTCATGTTCTGTATATGTATTAGGTTTCAATAATAATTGGTAATTTCTCCCTTTTTGGGTACAGATTTACAGACATACCATTTTTGAATCCAACCTATCAAGTATTTTTTTTTTCTAAAAACATTTATACAGAATTGCCTTCAGGTTTTTGTTTTTTTAAAATATACATATTTCCTTCCTGTATTTACAGAATAAACCCCCCAAAAAAATAATCATTTGAAGGGTTGCAATGAAACGCTGTTGTTGTTGTTGTTGTATAAAACATAAAAGAAGGTGGAAAAAACCGGATGAAAAGATCAACAGTCACAGGTGATTATTGTGCTTTTGTTTCCGTCCCAACTTTAACATCTGATCAGAGGTCAGTGGGAGAAGGATCTCTCTCTCTCTGAATGTAGTGCTCTCTCGCCCCAGAGAGGATGAATCGAAGGGAAAGAAAAACAAAAACAAGCCACTCATCCTCCAGATGAGATTTCACTGGAACACTGAAGACACTTTTTAAACCCCACCTGATCCAGATTTGATGGGGTTTCCTCGTGTTTTAGCAGGTCGTTAAAAAGGAACCGGGTTACACACAGTTCATAATCTGGTTTTCAAATCGCCTCGTAAATCGCAGTCGGAGGTCTGCCTCCCGACAGGAAGGGGGAGAGGGGGGGAGAGGGGGGGGGGGGGGGGGGGGGGGGGGAGAGGGGGGGGGGGGAGGGGGAGAAACACACCTGGCGAAGCATTTCCTTCACTTCCTGTAATACAAATTATTGTTTATACACCACAAACAAACCAACGAATGGCCGACACCTGTTGAACAAAACTCTCAAAGAAAGGGGACAAAATATCTGGATCTGTGATGCCTGTTCAGTCCGAGTGTAGTAAAGGAATACGGGGGGGGGGGGGGGGGGGGGTAACAATGACGACTTTTACCACGAGGGCCCCTGTGCCGTGTTGGATGAGAGGATGAACCGCCAACATGACACACACACACACAGTACTGGAGGTGAGGTCACCTGACATGGCCGAGGTCACCTGACATGGCCGAGGAGGTGAACATGAGTACATTCTGCACGGGGCTTTTTGTTGTTGTTGTTGTTTTTATTCTTTCTGGGAGGCGGGGACGAGTAACAAAAAAAAAAAGAGCGAAAAAAAAAAAAAGTCCAGAGGTCACCGACCCCCCAAGCTCCGCCCCCTCTCTCAGCCGCTCTGAATGTACTTCTTGATGACCACGCAGCCGTGCCTGAAGAGCGGGCAGGGCAGCGACTGCAGCAGCGTCCACGTGTTGGCGCAGGGGTCAAAGGTCTCCATGTTGCCGAGGGCCGGACCCTCGCTGCTCACGATGCCTCCGGTGGCGTAGATCTTCCCGTCCACGATCACGGCGCTGCCGAGGAAGACGCAGGGTTAGTTTGGTTAACGCCCCTTTTTAAAAAAAAAAAAAGAGTTAGAAAAATCTAAACAATTAACTCTTTATGTTCAAGTTCTTTCGTTTCATTTCAATTTGTGAGCATCGAGGCATTTTTAGGCCAATTTTAAACACATGAAGCATAGACTTCTATACAACCAGAGGAGTCGCCCCCTGGTGGTCAGGAGAGAGAATCCAGCTTTAACACATGAAGCGTAGACTTCTATACAACCAGAGGAGTCGCCCCCTGGTGGTCAGGAGAGAGAATCCAGCTTTAACACATGAAGCGTAGACTTCTATACAACCAGAGTAGTCGCCCCCTGGTGGTCAGGAGAGAGAATCCAGCTTTAACACATGAAGCGTAGACTTCTATACAACCAGAGGAGTCGCCCCCTGGTGGTCAGGAGAGAGAATCCAGCTTTAACACATGAAGCGTAGACTTCTATACAACCAGAGGAGTCGGCCCCAGGTGGTCAGGAGAGAGAATGCAGCTTTAACACATGAAGCGTAGACTTCTATACAACCAGAAGCGTCGCCCCCTGGTGGCCAGTAGAGAGAATGCAGCTTTAACACATGAAGCGTAGACTTCTATAAAACCAGAGGAGTCGCCCCCTGGTGGTCAGGAGAGAGAATGCAGATTTAACACATGAAACATAGACTTCTATACAACCAGAGTCGCTGCCTCCTGCAGAGAATGCATGTTTGAAGACGGTCTAAAATACATTTTTTATATTTTATTTTTGCGCATTATACCTTTATTCATTATCTTACAGACTGCAGATCTAACAACGCTCGCTGCCGCTTCCCACTGAAAGAACAAGGAAGATAATTAGGTGGAATTAAGTTTCAGCTAATGTGACTGATATGACGATTGTAAGACAGCTAGGAGACGCGGTAGAATCTGACTTTATGACGTACAATACTACAACTTTATTTAATGAAATACTATACGACGACTTCTTACTCACGGCATACTATGACGAACGTGTAATAACATGCTGTGACTTCAACACTGTGACTTTTTATGGAATCTTTACGTCATAGTATAGGAGCTCATAAACAAGTTAAAGCATAGCATGCTAGCATAGCCTAGCATAGCATCCCTTATTTATGCCATATGATGATACAATTAGTTTTTATGACATATTATACCATAACGATGCTATTTAAAAAAAAATGTTTACAACATACTGTACTAACTTGTTAGTGTGTGGGTGGGTGGGGGGGGGGGGGGGGGGGGGGCTGTACTCCATGAACTTGCTGATCGGGTCTGAGATTGTTTGGCATCGCTCACACAGGCTACTTTGTGTGGCAGGAAGGGGGGGGAACACGAACACACACACACACACACACACACACACACACACCTCGAGGGCGAGAGAGAGAAAACTAATGAAAAAACAAATATCTCTACAAATGTTTTCATTAGATATGAGAAACAGAAACAGGAGTTTGTGTGCGGAAAGGATTAAAACTTGGTCTGTAAGCTGATTAAGGCTTTGTACTCCTATCGGGGTTAGGAGCGATCTGCATGTACACGAGGTGCACGCACACACGCACACACACACACACACACACACACACTCACAACACTGTCGGGAATGTAACAGATTATTACATAAAGAATATATCTACTCAGAGTGTACTGCACAGCTGATCCGAAAATGGAGCGCGAGGCAAAGCCGGGCGCCGCTCCCACTGAGGGGGGGGGGGGGGGGGTAATATCAGCGCTCCTGGACGACGACCTGCTCGACCTCCTCCTCTGTGCACGGAGGTGCATGCACTGCAGATAGCAGCGTCTCTCTCTCTCTCTCTCTCTCTCTCTCTCTCTCTCTCTCTCAGTCTCTCTCTCTAGCTTATCGATAACTCTGACGTGATTCATGTGTCACATTCTGCGCATAGGAACGTCGCCTGTAATTGCGTCCCAAATGTATTTTTTGTGCTTCTTTCCTTCTCAGATTATGCACACAAGACAAATTAAAAAAATATATAAATAAAATAAAGAAATGTTCCCGGGCCTGGACTGGAAGCGGGTTCATTATCCAGCGAACTGCACACCTCGGTGGCTCAAGCCGACGGGGACATGAGGACGTGGTAGAATATTCATTCATCTCCCTTTATTAGCCATTACGCGTCCACGAGTAGCAGAAAAGAAAAGTTGCAGTTGAGTGGGCTGCAGTTTCTTGCTTAAAGAAATAATAACTCAAGAAAACAAACAAACTCACGTAATTATGTGCAAAAAAACCCCAAAACAACACAAACACACAAATGACTCGTAAAAAAAATGAGAGATTCAGAGCTGTGAAAGAAAATCACGACGGATCCGTCTTGATTCTGTCAGCGTGACGGACGACACCGCTGATCCGGCAACTTAGGAAAAATACATATTTCTACCGGGGCAGAAGTTTTCACAGCTGCACGGTTTTGTTTTGATTCCGTGCGCTGAATACAGGTGTACCTGTGAGGACCGACGTGTATACAGGTGTACCTGTGAGGACCGACAGTGTATACAGGTGTACCTGTGAGGACCGACGTGTATACAGGTGTACCTGTGAGGACCGACGTGTATACAGGTGTACCTGTGAGGACCGACGGTGTATACAGATGTACCTGTGAGGACCGACGGTGAATACAGGTGTACCTGTGAGGACCGACGGTGTATACAGATGTACCTGTGAGGACCGACAGTGAATACAGGTGTACCTGTGAGGACCGACGGTGTATACAGGTGTACCTGTGAGGACCGACGGTGTATACAGATGTACCTGTGGAGGACCGACGGTTAATACAGGTGTACCTGTGGATACAGGTGTACCTGTGGAGGACCGAAGGTGTATACAGGTGTACCTGTGGATACAGGTGTACCTGTGGAGGACCGAAGATGGATACAGGTGTACCTGTGGAGGACCGAAGGTGTATACAGGTGTACCTGTGGATACAGGTGTACCTGTGGAGGACCGACGGTGTATACAGATGTACCTGTGAGGACCGACGGTGAATACAGGTGTACCTGTGAGGACCGACGGTGTATACAGATGTACCTGTGAGGACCGACAGTGAATACAGGTGTACCTGTGAGGACCGACGGTGTATACAGATGTACCTGTGGAGGACCGACGGTTAATACAGGTGTACCTGTGGATACAGGTGTACCTGTGGAGGACCGAAGGTGTATACAGGTGTACCTGTGGATACAGGTGTACCTGTGGAGGACCGAAGGTGGATACAGGTGTACCTGTGGAGGACCGAAGGTGTATACAGGTGTACCTGTGGATACAGGTGTACCTGTGGAGGACCGAAGGTGTATACAGGTGTACCTGTGAGGACCGACGGTGAATACAGGTGTACCTGTGGATACAGGTGTACAGGTGTACCTGTGAGGACCGACGTGTATACAGGTGTACCCGTGAGGACCGACGGTGAATACAGGTGTACCCGTGAGGACAGACAGTGTATACAGGTGTACCCGTGAGGACCGACGTGTATACAGGTGTACCCGTGAGGACCGACGTGTATACAGGTGTACCCGTGAGGACCGACGGTGAATACAGGTGTACCTGTGGAGGACCGACGGTGAATACAGGTGTACCTGTGAGGACCGACGTGTATACAGGTGTACCTGTGGAGGACCGACGGTGAATACAGGTGTACCCGTGAGGACCGACGGTGTATACAGGTGTACCAGTGAGGACCGACGGTGAATACAGGTGTACCAGTGAGGACCGACGTGTATACAGGTGTACCAGTGAGGACCGACGTGTATACAGGTGTACCAGTGAGGACCGACGGTGAATACAGGTGTACCCGTGAGGACCGACGTGTATACAGGTGTACCAGTGAGGACCGACGTGTATACAGGTGTACCCGTGAGGACCGACGGTGAATACAGGTGTACCCGTGAGGACAGACAGTGTATACAGGTGTACCCGTGAGGACCGACGGTGAATACAGGTGTACCCGTGAGGACCGCCGTGTATACAGGTGTACCCGTGAGGACCGACGGTGAATACAGGTGTACCCGTGAGGACCGACGGTGAATACAGGTGTACCCGGGAGGACAGACAGTGTATACAGGTGTACCCGTGAGGACCGACGGTGAATACAGGTGTACCCGTGAGGACCGCCGTGTATACAGGTGTACCCGTGAGGACCGACGGTGAATACAGGTGTACCCGTGAGGACCGACGGTGAATACAGGTGTACCCGTGAGGACCGACGTGTATACAGGTGTACCAGTGAGGACCGACGTGTATACAGGTGTACCCGTGAGGACCGACGGTGAATACAGGTGTACCCGTGAGGACAGACAGTGTATACAGGTGTACCCGTGAGGACCGACGGTGAATACAGGTGTACCCGTGAGGACCGCCGTGTATACAGGTGTACCCGTGAGGACCGACGGTGAATACAGGTGTACCCGTGAGGACCGACGGTGAATACAGGTGTACCCGTGAGGACAGACAGTGTATACAGGTGTACCCGTGAGGACCGACGGTGAATACAGGTGTACCCGTGAGGACCGCCGTGTATACAGGTGTACCCGTGAGGACCGACGGTGAATACAGGTGTACCTGTGGAGGACCGATGGTGAATACAGGTGTACCCGTGAGGACCGACGTGTATACAGGTGTACCCGTGAGGACCGACGTGTATACAGGTGTACCTGTGGAGGACCGACGGTGTATACAGGTGTACCCGTGAGGACCGACGTGTATACAGGTGTACCTGTGCAGCCACGAGGACCTCTTTAGGGTATCTTTAGAAGCTTAGCAGGTAACAATGGGAGCTTTTCGAACATGTTTTACCCACGTTAATGACCTCTTACCTGCAGAACTGCCGGGAGTGATTCATGTTGGGGCCGGCCTTGATGTTGCCTTTGTCCGGGTCGTAGATGGTGGTGGCTCGAGCGTAGGCTCCTCCCAGGATGAATATTAGACCGTTTAGACTCACCGCGGGGGCGTATTTATTATCTAAAAGATATGAGAGAGAGAGAGAGAGAGAGAGAGAGAGAGAGACATTTCCATTCAGTGGCATCAATTTGTCTTTTTCCCTTTGTTCCCTTTTTTTCAGCTCCCAGGGAGCAGAACTCATGATCAACAATCCCCTTCATCGCTTTACAGATGTGCCGTTCTCAAAATTGCTTTGGAGAAAACAACGGACATATACATTTATATATGTATGTATGTATGGAGACTGTATGGCGAAGCAGTGAAAGAGTGGAGTCCATGAATCACCGAGGCTTTATTGGGTCCCCCCCCCCCCCTCTCCCTCTGATGTACGTTTGGGGCCCGGCAGCAATATAAAAGAGTTACCTAAGTCCCAATAATTCACAATTGCATTACGGCCCCTCTGGCACATCCATAGATTCACATTCCCCGTGCACATGTATTGGGAATATATATATATATATATCCGAGTGAACAGGTGGGATACTGTATGATTCATTCTGAGGCGTCGAGGCTGCAGACGAGAAGCTGAATGGAAACGCGGACCCCTTTTTTTTATGCGATGGAACGCGTGGGAAGAGGAAGCGCCGTCTGCAGCTGGGCCGAGCCACGAAGCAGCCATGAATAATGCACCGGCACTTTGGACCGCAGAAATAACTCAATCATCATCGTCGTCGTCGTCGTTGTTATTATTATTATTATTATTATTAAACGATGAATATTTAATTCATCTAAAAAA
>NC_046989.1:3980551-4000551 GCF_009769545.1 Cyclopterus lumpus
GAGTCCTACCCGGGGTCCCCGAGTCCTTCACGGGGTCCCAGAGTCCTTCACGGGGTCCCTGAGTCTTACACGGGGTCCCAGAGTCCTTCACGGGGTCCCAGAGTCCTACACGGGGTCCCAGAGTTTTACACGGGGTCCCCGAGTCCTTCACGGGGTCCCCGAGTCCTTCACGGGGTCCCAGAGTCCTACACGGGGTCCCAGAGTCCTACATGGGGTCCCCGAGTCCTTCACGGGGTCCCAGAGTCTTACACGGGGTCCCCGAGTCCTTCACGGGGTCCCAGAGTCTTACACGGGGTCCCCGAGTCCTTCACGGGGTCCCAGAGTCTTACACGGGGTCCCCGAGTCCTTCACGGGGTCCCAGAGTCCTTCACGGGGTCCCAGAGTCCTACACGGGGTCCCAGAGTCCTACATGGGGTCCCAGAGTCCTACACGGGGTCCCAGAGTTTTACACGGGGTCCCCGAGTCCTTCACGGGGTCCCCGAGTTCTTCACGGGGTCCCAGAGTCCTACACGGGGTCCCAGAGTCCTACATGGGGTCCCCGAGTCCTTCACGGGGTCCCAGAGTCTTACACGGGGTCCCCGAGTCCTTCACGGGGTCCCAGAGTCCTACACGGGGTCCCAGAGTCCTACATGGGGTCCCCGAGTCCTTCACGGGGTCCCAGAGTCTTACACGGGGTCCCCGAGTCCTTCACGGGGTCCCAGAGTCCTTCACGGGGTCCCCGGTGGCTCCGACTGGAACGCGGCTGCAGGAGTTTTGTCCGATAACGTGTCAGAAGCCACCGATCATCTCAACTCTGGTCTTCTCGTTATGACGGTGGAGCAATAACACGGGAATAATGAAAATAATAAAAATACTGGGTAGCACCAATGCGAACGATAAGGAGAAAAACAACCGCATAGGGAGAAGGTCACACGCCGACCGGGCCGACTCCGTTGCCATGGAAGAGGGTCAATATTTTTTGTGCAAAGGGACCACGAAGCACTCGCAGATTCATCCTCATGAAACCATCGGCGCGTTGCCTTCAAATGCCAATCGTGGGAATTCACAGGGGTCGACGGTAACGGAAGAAGCTCCAGGGGGGAGAGGGGGATGGAGTTGTGAGGACACTAGTTGCTAGGCAACCGGGCACGTGTAAGGGAGGGCCCCCCCCCCTGAAAGCCTCTCTAATGAGACGTCGATGCATATAAACGAGTACAGTGGTGTTGCAGCGTGCGCCTTTTGTAGTGTCGGCGTTACATTATTAATCAAAAGCAAACATTACTATTCATGTTGTTGTTGTTTTTCTTTAAAGCTGGTGAGCATTTAATTGCCTTGCTAAATGGAAAAAAAAAAGAAAAAAAAGAAGCATAAGCAACGCGTGGGAGGAGCCACAGTTTTGGGGGCGTCGTTTTTACCTATCATGGGGGACTCGATGAAGCTCCAGGTGTTGCTCCGCGGCACGTAGGACTGGAGGACGCCGGCCGAGCGCCCGGCCTCGTTCACGCCGCCAAACACGTAGACCTTCCCGCCGCACACCGTGGCCGCCGCCGAGTGCACCGGCTTGGGAAGAGGAGACACCGTCTCCCACTGGTTGGTGATGGTGTCGTACCTGCAGCGACGGGGAAGAAAGACACACAAAAAAAGTTGGATGAATTTCAATTTTTAAAAAAATAAATAAATGCAGGCGGTTCCAACTTCCATTGAACACATCCACGACGGGGAGTCTTGAAAATCACATGAATTCTAATGATTCATAAACTCTTCGTACACACACACACACACACACACACACACGGTGCACGGAAACACTCGCGGGTGCTGACGGATACAATTAGCAGGAACGCCTCCAACCACCAGGGAAGATGAAAAAGAACCGCCATTACGTACGATGACAGCAATTAAAAGCAATTACGCAAAGCGACATATGTTTGCGAGCTGCGAGCCATTAGTCTCTGGAGCCGGGGCGAGCCGAGCTCTGGACCTCTCTGGCAGAGACGTTCCACCCTCGAATCTGTGGTGAAAGGTTCCCCCAACGGCTTCATGCGACGGAGCCCAGGTCAGAGGTCGAGTGTTACGCGGTTATATTTCTGTACATTTGTATTCACGCCTGTGTGTGTGTGTGTGTGTGTGTGTTTTTTGCTCCATTAGCGTAGCGCGTTAGCGCCGCCGTCCCGTGTCCGTGATCAAAAGCAGCCTCTTCCAGCTGGAGGAAGGCCTCATTAAAGAGCCTCAAACGGACATCTGTGATTAAAACACACACATCCGGCCTCCTTAATCAAGGGCGTCTCTTTTGGTGTGAAGAAGGGAAGAAAGAAACTCCTCTACGGCAGGACAACAAAGCATTAAATATCAAAACGCTGACAGTAAAAGTGGACTCCCGACCCCGTCGCTTAAAGCCAATTAAAGTAGGGATTCCTCAGAGGTCAGTGACCTCCGCTCAGCGAGGATATTTTTACTGCTGCCTCTCCGGTGGCGTTTGGGCTGAATAAAAGACGCCCAGCTCTCTCAAACCCCTCTCTCTTCCCGTGAGCTGAAATGCGGCGAAGGAGACGAGTGAATTTAGCCTTTTGGGAATAAACTCGCGCCGGGGATCTGATATAACGTTCATGGCAACGCCGACTGAGGGGGAGGGGCTTATTAAATCCACTGGCAGAAAGAGGTGACACTCGAAACATTGGAGAGAGCCAATTAGCAGTGTTTCAACAAGGACACACACACACACACACACACACACACACACACACACACACACTCCCTTAGGCTTTGCTCAAGAGCTGCGTGTTTTTGTATCGCATCTTTATGACATTTTTTTTTTTTTAAAGACACTCTTTTTTAGCTGTTTGATGACTTTTTCTACGACATACTTTACATTGTCATTTTTTTACAACTTAAGTTTTTAAAGAAATACTGTTACTAATGACTTTATATGACTTTTTTTTACGACTTACTAAACTTTTACTTTTTTTTTACGACAAACTGTACGATTACTTTTTACGACGTGCGACGACGCATAACGACATAATTAAGACTTTTTGTCATTTTTAAAGACCTACTATGATTTTTTTTGTTATCACATACTGTACTTTGACCTTTTATGACTTACTATAACTGTGACTTTCAATGACAACGTATACTGGAACCTTTTATGACGCGTTACTATAGTATGACATATGACAGTCATTTATTTTAATTAATCTACAAACTCTGGGACTTTAATAGCTCATTTCGTGTCTCAGTAAAATGCACACTATACTATTATGACGTTTTATGACGCACTACACTATGACCTTTTGTCATTTTTATGGCATGCTATACTTTGAGTCACGTCACCACCATCTCATGACATTACTTATTTTTAAAGGGTATCGGATGTCAAGCCGTCAGAACCACCAGCTGTCCTGGTAAAAAAAAAGAAAGAGGAACAGAAGAAAACTCGGCGTTTCAGTCTCAGAGGTCACGAATCTGATTAAATTCATTACGTGTGCGATTCGCTGTTAAACATTTAATGTGATGCGTGAACATTAGGACCGACGCTACGGAGACTCCCCCGAGCGTGGATGTATGTGGTATCACCGAGGGCACAGGAGGAAGGAGAATACATCCCTCCTCTCAACTCTGAAGCTCTCTTTCCTCGGAGTTTATCCATCAACATGTTGCATCGATTCCTTCCCCCCACAAAGTGTTTATTCACAAAGGCCCGATCGCCGCGTAATGGGCTGGAGCTCCTGATGGGGCTCGCTTTCACCACGCGGGGACAATCATCTCCCAAAGAGGGTCGCAAGCAGAGCCGACGACGGAGCTTCTTTTATGTCGGGAGCCGAGACGGAAAGAACAACAGATGTGAGGAGGGAGAGAGAGAGAGAGGGATCGTGAACGAAGGAAAAGAGGCCATGCTTTCAACTAGAGTATTTACGCCGCTCTGCATGAAGAGAAGACCCGGGCTCACGGAGGTTTATAAGACTCCTTCAACGCCTCGACACCTGGGCTTTGTGTGTCGGGCCGGTACCCGAGCAGCTGTGTGCAAGGCATCGACTTAAATGTCACGAATCCAAATACACGGATGAATAATAAACCCATTTAATGTAAATTACAGCACATGAATCCGATTCAGCTATATTTTAAAGTCGATACCTATCGTGCCGACGTCTCCGATCGGCCTGTGGTTCTCATCCGGGACCAGAACCCCCCCCCCCCCCGAAGCTGGATCACGAGCAGGTGGAGCGTGACAGCTGCCCGTGGAGACGTGCGGTCACAGCTGCCATGTTTGTTGATGTTGACGACAGACGGGAGGTTTTCAATTCTCTGCGTATCGCAGATGAAGAATTAGATGCGACCGTAATATGCCAGTGTATGGATGAATACCAGGTGGTGAATACAAGGTGGGTTGTGTGTTCACCTGGATGACTTCTTCACACACACACACACACACACCACATATTGATCGGTATGTTGATACCTTCATGATCCGGCAAGACTCATTACAAAGATTTCAAGATCATTTCTTGCAGCTCAGCCGTGTGCATCCATCCTTTAGATCCTGTAGATTCGGGGCGACCTCTAGCTCCCTCATAGCGTGGGCCCCACGTAGGCCGCGAGCCAATGTTTGACTCCGACGACCCGCTGCTCTTCGCATCATCATCATCATCATCTTTCACGGTATTCAACGAGCCGATAAAAAGCCCTTAAGAATAATCGAAAAACAAGAAAAGAAACAAACGCCCTGAAAGGGTGAGCGCTTCATTGTCACCAAAACTGCCCACGAAAATCACCCAAATAAACAAAGTGCTCCATCTCGTTAACACATCTCTTATTATCATGTCTGGCGCACTCAGTCGGGGGGGGGGGGGGGGGGGGGGGGGGCGTTGCAGGATTAATAGGCGCGCCTCAGTGAGTGTTTACGGCAGCGGGACGCCGGTTTAAGGGTTTTCACTCGGAAAATAAACTGCCGCGCCCCGTATTCACCCGGTTCCACGCCGCGGCTCATTGACACGTTCAAAGATTAAAAGATACGTTCCTGTCCTCTTAAACAAAATACTGGAACACAGCTGAGACCGCAGACGAGCTGAGAGACAAGCTGAGAAATGAGCTGAGAAACGAGCTGAAACGAGCTGAGAAACGAGTAGAAACAAGCTCAGAAACAAGCTGAGAGACAAGCTGAGAAATGAGCTGAGAAACAAGTAGAAACAAGCTGAGAAACGAGCTGAGAAACAAGTAGAAACAAGCTGAGAAACGAGCTCAGAAACAAGTAGAAACAAGCTGAGAAACGAGCTGAGAAACAAGTAGAAACAAGCTGAGAAACAAGCTCAGAAACAAGTAGAAACAAGCTGAGAAACGAGCTCAGAAACGAGCTGAGAAACGAGCTGAGAAACGAGCTGAAACGAGCTGAGAAACGAGCTGAGAAACGAGCTGAGAAACGAGTAGAAACGAGCTGAGAAACGAGTAGAAACGAGCTGAGAAACAAGCTCAGAAATGAGCTGAAACGAGCTGAGAAACGAGCTGAGAAACGAGCTGAGAAACAAGTAGAAACGAGCTGAGAAACGAGCTGAGAAACAAGCTCAGAAATGAGCTGAAACGAGCTGAGAAACGAGCTGAGAAACGAGCTGAGAAACAAGTAGAAACGAGCTGAGAAACGAGCTGAGAAACAAGTAGAGAAACAAGTAGAGAAACGAGCTGAGAAACGAGTAGAGAAACGAGTAGAGAAATGAGCTGAAACGGGCTGAGAAACGAAGCAGAAACGAGTAGAGAAACGAAGCAGAAACGAGTAGAGAAACGAGTAGAGAAACGAGCTGAAACGGGCTGAGAAACGAAGCAGAAACGAAGCAGAAACGAAGCAGAAACGAAGCAGAAACGAAGCAGAAACGAAGCAGAAACGGCCCCTCGGGTCGCTTTGTAACGTTGGCTCGTGAGTCAGGGAGCATATGTGTGTGTATCTTGTCTTGTTTTTCTACAGTTTATGGAACAGCTGTGTTGAGGAAGCATCCAGATGCTATAGAGGAGAGGAGTTCATATGATGGGACACAGGAAGTGAAGGGAGCATTACACGCTTCCTTGCGATGCAATTGATTGAACTGTAACTGACCACATGCCCTCCACCTCTTGACCGTGAACACATCTCTCCTCCCTAAAATGATGCAATCAAGCCCCGGAGCATCGGTGACCTGCAGAGGAGTGTGTACCTCTCACACAGATACGATGAGCTATAAGAGGCCGGTCTACTGACACGTATCCATCCCCCCCCCCTCCCGAGATACAAACTACGGCATATAGAGAGTGAGAAAGGAGAGCGAGCGGCGGTGGGAAGGAGGAGGAAAGAAAAGAAAAGAAACGCCTCGCATCAGATGACAAAAGTCACCGATGTACCTCGTCGACCGACAAAAAAAAAAGATCCGTTAAGAGGCCAAAGAGCCGTCCTGGAATGCCACGCAAAACACTTACCGCCCGACAATAGCAGCACGGTCCCCGACACCGGCAATTAAAATGCTTGAGAATCAAAACAGCTGCGAATTGACATTCACACGGCAGCGTTGTAGCCTGCAATGGGAATAAAGAAGCGAGGCACCAGCAGCCTGCAGAGAGGAACCGATGCTCCAGATTGCATCGGAGCAGCAACTCGTGCCCTTAAATTACTCGTTCACATTAATCCCTGCAACACTCCAGCTATCTGTCTCACTCACACATGAACATCTCTACACACACACACATACACTCACGTGCACCATAGACTGTATAAACAGTCTCCGGGACGTCACCCATAGGTTCCTGAAGAGCTGTTGTCCACCTGTCACCTCACGGTGGCCACGCCCCCCTCATTATGCGTGACTTTAAGCCTTTATATAATAGCCAACGGGCCAGTTATCCAATTATTCGGGGATATTAGCGATAGAGACCAAAAGCGTGTGTTTCTGTGCCGGGCTGTAAACATTTCTGACGTAACGTCGGGTTATTTTTAACATAGCAGTCGATGGGAAATTGACTCGCTTTCAGAGCCAGCTTCAAGTGGCCATGTGAGGAATTGCAGTTTTTCGACAGTCATAAACTACTCGGGAAGAGAAAAAATTTAAATAAAACAAGAAAGCACTCGAAATTCATTTTTAAAAGCAAATTCAGCTGCACATGTGAGCGGCTGCGGGTGGCGCCGCTTCGACAAAGAAAAGCTGCCGACGGCGACCGTGGACGTTCATTTGAAATCATTCAACTGTGACTTCTTTGCATATTTGCTATTATCTCGCACCTGGGACGGGGAGGGGGGGGGGGTTGATTGACAGGACACGTCGGGGGAGGGAGGCGGGGTAAAGAAGAGGAAAGAAAACCAGAAAAAGGGGAGTTGTGATAATATGCTTGCAGTCATTTGAATCTGTCAAAGTTGGGAAACAGACAAGAGACACATAAAGGCCAACGGGGTGGGGGGTTGGGGGGGGTGGGGAGAGAGAGAGAGAGAGAGAGAGAGAATCCATTTTGGAGGGAGAGGTGTGAGCGAGCGTGGGTGCGAGAGGACGGAGTGAGAGTCTGTGTTGTGTCAGCTGCCGTCTGTGTGTCAGCGCTCATCACAGGAAGTGTGAGGCCGTCTCCACGCCGTCTCCAAACCACCGACGTCACATGACTATGACGTGCACACATACACGTGCACACATACGGTACCCGTTGACACTCCACTTGTGGGTGTGTGGACGCCAGTGAACCAATCGCATACATTCTGGCGTTCTTTGATTCTGTATTTCTGACTGACTGAAACCAAAAGCTACATTTTTTATATTTTATTTTAATGTCCTGTATTAAAAATCCCCCCTTTTTTTTCTTCTTTTTTTTAGCTGCACCGGCCATCACCTCTTAAAAGTCTGATGCCACCTGTGTCTGGCCCCCTATTTTATTTGTATTATTCATTTACTTTTTCATATACTTTATTGCAGTGTTGGAGTCGACATAAATCTACATTTGCATACATATGATATTGTTCATACTTATTGTTGTGTTTTTTGTTATGGAGAGAAAAAAAATAGTGAAACAAAGCAAATAATAAATCTTGTTGTTATTATTATGCTATTTAAAAAAAAGAAGTTATAGCCTGCAATGCAATGTGATGTATTATATGGTCCCTTTTAATCATGGCTTGTTGCAGAGTTTAGTGCATGAACAGGATGCGGTAAAAAACAGTAAACAACAGTAAACAACAGTAAACAGGTACGCTGGAGGTTAACATCGCTTTACATCCTTTTTACCATATCAGCGTAGAATCTAATGTGCAGTTCCATTGATGTGCTGATGTCTTTTTCCGGTGTGTACCTGTGTTCTCTCTCCCTGCGTGCTGATTGGCTCTGCGTGTGACAGCTGTGTGTACCTGTGTTCTCTCTCCCTGCGTGCTGATTGGCTCTGCGTGTGACAGCTGTGTGTACCTGTGTTCTCTCTCCCTGCGTGCTGATTGGCTCTGCGTGTGACGGCTGTGTGTACCTGTGTTCTCTCTCCCTGCGTGCTGATTGGCTCTGCGTGTGACAGCTGTGTGTACCTGTGTTCTCTCTCCCTGCGTGCTGATTGGCTCTGCGTGTGACAGCTGTGTGTACCTGTGTTCTCTCTCCCTGCGTGCTGATTGGCTCTGCGTGTGGCAGCTGTGTGTACCTGTGTTCTCTCTCCCTGCGTGCTGATTGGCTCTGCGTGTGACGGCTGTGTGTACCTGTGTTCTCTCTCCCTGCGTGCTGATTGGCTCTGCGTGTGACAGCTGTGTGTACCTGTGTTCTCTCTCCCTGCGTGCTGATTGGCTCTGCGTGTGACGGCTGTGTGTACCTGTGTTCTCTCTCCCTGCGTGCTGATTGGCTCTGCGTGTGGCAGCTGTGTGTACCTGTGTTCTCTCTCCCTGCGTGCTGATTGGCTCTGCGTGTGACGGCTGTGTGTACCTGTGTTCTCTCTCCCTGCGTGCTGATTGGCTCTGCGTGTGACAGCTGTGTGTACCTGTGTTCTCTCTCCCTGCCTGCTGATTGGCTCTGCGTGTGACAGCTGTGTGTACCTGTGTTCTCTCTCCCTGCGTGCTGATTGGCTCTGCGTGTGACAGCTGTGTGTACCTGTGTTCTCTCTCCCTGCGTGCTGATTGGCTCTGCGTGTGACGGCTGTGTGTACCTGTGTTCTCTCTCCCTGCGTGCTGATTGGCTCTGCGTGTGACAGCTGTGTGTACCTGTGTTCTCTCTCCCTGCGTGCTGATTGGCTCTGCGTGTGACAGCTGTGTGTACCTGTGTTCTCTCTCCCTGCGTGCTGATTGGCTCTGCGTGTGACGGCTGTGTGTACCTGTGTTCTCTCTCCCTGCGTGCTGATTGGCTCTGCGTGTGACAGCTGTGTGTACCTGTGTTCTCTCTCCCTGCCTGCTGATTGGCTCTGCGTGTGACAGCTGTGTGTACCTGTGTTCTCTCTCCCTGCGTGCTGATTGGCTCTGCGTGTGACAGCTGTGTGTACCTGTGTTCTCTCTCCCTGCGTGCTGATTGGCTCTGCGTGTGACGGCTGTGTGTACCTGTGTTCTCTCTCCCTGCGTGCTGATTGGCTCTGCGTGTGACAGCTGTGTGTACCTGTGTTCTCTCTCCCTGCGTGCTGATTGGCTCTGCGTGTGACAGCTGTGTGTACCTGTGTTCTCTCTCCCCGGGTTGCTAATCAATGTCTGACGGTGAAATCCTTCCTCGTTGGGGCATTTGCATCCTATAAGGAAGGGAATTCCTTTTTGAGAAGACGTGCATACAAACTATTTTGTGTGCCGCACACCCCAAAAAATAGTATTTAGGAGCAGCCGCTAATGTCACATGACATTCGTGAGTGGTTTTGTTGTCATGGTACACACACACACACACATGTACGATGACATCTGGGGATCTGTCGGAGTCTCGCTCTCCGTGTGGGCGCCGTCGGAGTGCGTTCGCTTGACAGACTGAAGTCAAGGTCAGCCAAAAGACACACACACACACACACACAGCTCATTAACTCTGATGGATTGCCGCACATCTCAGGCTAATAACACAGACATACGTGTGCACTCCACGCACAAGTGCCCCCCGCAGCCACACAATCGAACACCAGACGACGACACACACAGATGGACACGGACCCGCCACCTCGGTGTCACCTTCAGCTAATCCTAGCGAGACCGAGAAATCCCTCCACCGGCCACACAGATTTACCCATAATCCCCCCCCGAATGAACTCACTCAAAGTGTGTGTGATGCACACAATCCGTGCGTGGCCGTATGCCCACACACACTCACTCACACACACACACACACACACACACACACACACACACACACACACACACACACACACACACACACACATTCTGTAGGATACACTCCAGATACGCTGCACGACACTCGGGCGAAGTTAAAAAAAGGCACCTTGAAACAAAATCAGGATGGAGGCAACTTAGGAATAATAGCGAGTGTCTGTTTTAGTGTCTCTCTGAGTAAGTGTGTGTGTGTGTGTGTGTGGACTGCAGATTTAATTGGATGGGAATGTCACGTAGGAAAGGGGGACACGAGTGCTGCCGGTGGTGTAGGTCGTACACCAATTACTGCTCCGCACTCCTCAACACTAGACAGGAGATGTTAGACCGAGCCCCCCCGCTTCATTAACAACGTGAGCCCTGTGTTGATGGCAACCGTGTGTGTGCGTGTGTGTGTGTGTGTGGGGGGGGTTTTCCAAATAGTTGTGGATGTGGCGGCTTCAGCGATGGCTTAAGGTTCTTATGCGTGTGCGTCTTCGGGGAGGCATAATAGACGGTGCGAGTTACTCAGTATTCAAACGCTGACAGGAAAGAAGTCTAAAAGAGCAGCGCGTCGGTTCTGAATGCGCGAACACGTGTACAATGCATTTTAAAAGACAGGAAATAAATTAGGGAAGGTATAAAGTACACGAGAATTAATTGAATAAAAAAAGGGAAAGAACTGCGAGCGGTTTCTTCTATAAATAAATGAGTTGGAAAATAATTTGAAAGGAAGAGGGTCTTCAGCAGGACTGGCTTCCTATTGGCTCCCCCCTGAATGGGACCTATTAATAAGTGATAAGTGATCCCAAATGCTGACTGGCACACACACACGCACACACACACACACACACACACCTATATATAACAAACTAACACTCCCACCTTGAGTGCAATCGCTCCCCGGGTGTCTGGATATTGTGACGGTTTGCCAGTGCTGTGCTTTCTAAAGGTCAGTTGTTGAGGGGTTGAGGGTTGAGGGGTGGGGGGTGGGGGGGTTGAGGGTTGAGGGGTGGGGGGTGGGGGGGTTGAGGGTTGAGGGTTGAGGGGTGGGGGGGGGCTGACTGCCAACGATCTCGCCGGCATCTGTCACATCCAAAGCCGCTGATAATTAGCCAGCAACAACCTGACATCCTGCATCCACGACGGGGTTGACAGCCCCGATGTGGGACAGAATAAAAAACGTATTCTATTATGGGAGAGGAAAGTGACTCGCCCGTTTTGGTAAAAGGCTCGGACATTCTCCCAAAGTGCCATCCCGTTGTTGAGCCCCACATGCAGCTCTCTCTACCCCCCCGTCCACCCACCCAACCCCCTCACATCCGCGTGCTCGCCCATGGTATTGGGCCCACGCACACGCTTTTTGCATCACCTACTAGACCTCGGCACCCTATTAGGAGACAATGAAGAGGACACGCTGTCTTCGCTCGAGCGTGTCAGACCGATTCAACATCACCGGCCTCACAGGGCCCTCTCCCCTCCCCCCACCCCCCCAAATACACGCGTCATCTCCTGCCCACCTAATCAGCGCTGTGAGGAGACGGAGGGAGCAATGGGACAGACGGTACCGGAGATTGTGGTTAAAAGAGCTAACCATGGGGGAGGATAGAGGGAGGCGAGCAGAGAGAGAGCGTCTCAGCCCAGCAGCTCCTCCACGTGAGATGAACTCTTTGTACACAAACAACACACAATCACGAAGGCCCGAGCTCGAGACGCGCTTTAACGTTTCAGCTGGTTTTCAATGAACTCCTCGAGTGGAGCGATGTTCTTTTAATGACGCCACTTACGGGCCGACCAATCAAAGAGGAAGAGGGGGCTTCAAGGACCGGGCCGGTGTGGGATTTCAGGCTCCTTCATCACTCACACACCGTGTCCACACACACACACACACACACACACACACACACACTCACCGATCCACTTTGAAATGCATGAAGAAAGGGAGGTTTTCAATCATAGTGAACATTAAATCTGCTCTATTCTGGGAGGCCCTGTATGCAGGGTTACTGCTACCAATATTTGTCAGGAATCCATTGAACAGCAGACCTTTTTTTTTTTTTTTTTCAATTGTTTAGTCTATGAAATGTCCAAAAAAAAAAGGGGTGGGAGGGAAAGTCTGTAAATAAATGAGACTAATCCTCATATTTCAGAAGCTTGAGTCAGGTTTTCTCATAACCTGTCAAACAATCCTGTCAACAAAACTACGAATTGACTAATAATGTCAGCATTAGTGCTAATGAAGTGTTTAAGAGCAGATTATATTTAAAAATGTCGACACTGCATTGACTCCCGAGTGTGATGCAGCCCTGATGTTCACCGTGATGGATAACACCGATGAAAGAGAGGAAAACGAGCGAGCGGGTCGGAGAGAGAGCGACGTGAGAATCAACACTGACATTTCAGGAGGGAGGGGTATCGAAGGCATATGTGAGTGCAGGGGGGGGTGGGGGGGGGGGGGGGGTGAAACGGTGCCTTGACAGCACAGTAGGGGCCCGGTGCTGTGAAGTTGGTTAATCCGAAGGAGCGGAGGATTAGCTCAGCAGGGGAGAACCGCCTCAGCAGGGGGGGGCTCTGGGAGCTCGTTGTCCCCGGCCACAGTGCCATGCTGCGGGGCTACCGGGGCCCCGGCTGACATCTCCCTCCTCCCCCACCCCCACCCCCTTCCGAGACCAGCCCCAGGCCCCGCCTGACCTAGTACGTGGAAACGGATCGACACGGTAACACACACACGGACATATTGAAGACATGCACAGCAACTCATTAGCACGTTCTTGCAGTGGAGAGAAGCGTGAGGGCGTCGTCACACGAGCCCATCGGTCGCAGTGTGACCGATTTATGCAGAGCTCACAGGCTCACCTGGGGGGTGGGGGTGGGGGTGGGGGGGCTGCAGCATCCACGCTCTCCTCCCGTCGGCTTGTACGCCGCTAAACTCTTCTTGGCTCGCTACACGTCTCTCTCCCCTCTCTGGGTCCCCCGACCACCCGGGGGGCGCTCCATTTGTATTGGGGGTTGCATGTGCGTGACAGAGCTGCCTGCATGTACGCGCGCATGCAGTGTACATGCAGGCGTTTTGAAGTGCGTCTGCAAAGATCCAGAAGTGCACGGCCGAGTGAGCCTGAATGGACCGAAAACCATCCGCCTCCTTCTGCCTGCGCAGTCAGAGCGCGCTCGCTCGAGGACGCCACGACTCAAAGGGCAGATGTGGCCTCTTCTTTCTGCGAGCGCCACGTGGAGTCTCTTTCTCTCTCTCTCGCACCCCTTTGGCGTCCCACAGGATGGGACCTTTCTCTGGGTGACTGACATCCCAGCGTGCACGCCGCCCCCGCGGGGGGCCGCGAGTACTTAGGGACTTGTCAGTTCACGGAGCCGCCCCACAGAAGGCTTTCAACGCGATGAAAACCTCCCGCTGGATTCTCCATCTCGCTGTAGGTCCTTCGTCACGGTCGAGCTGAGGACGTTTTCCCGGGAGCCGTTCGAGGGTCCTCGAGGGGTCACGATTCGCCTCCTTTGTCAGGACTAAGTCAACACTCTGGAAACAGCATTTTAATGCCGCTCCGAAGCAGAACTTCAAGTTAAAAGAAGTGTTGAGAGAAGAATACAGGGATTGATGAGACGATTAAGTCAGGGCTGACCACTTGGAAAAAACATAATTTTTTACAATCGGCACTCAACCAAGAAAGTGCTTATACAACAACAACACATGTGGCAGTTAAAACCACACATGAACAACGGAGCTGTCTCCACAGATTTTCTTTTTTACGGGCACGCATTTATCTGCTGCAATCGGAGGGCTCGTTTTATTCTGAAAATCCATTAGAAAATGAAAGAAAAAAAAAAAAAAGAGGCCAGAAAACATGATCTTTGCAAATTGCTCTCCTCTCCTCCAGTCTTGTTAGCCAAGCAGCACAACATCCCTGATGAGAAACGCTGGTTGTTGTACTCGGGTGTCACGTTGCTAACAGTCTTCATGCAATATTAACTTGCAATAGAGCGTGGGAGGACGCACAAACCTGTGCATGGCGCGCGATAAATAAAACAAAAACCATCTGTGATTGACACATCATTAGACACCCATGAATTATTCAATATCTGCAATCATATTGGTTTTGCCAAAGGATCAACATGCTGGGAAGCAGGCAGGCCCTGGGTATCTGATTGCAAGTTACAAAACCTCCCGAACTCAAAGTGCTCCCGGGCTCCTAAAAAATAAAATCTGTCAGTGATTAGTGTGGCGAGCGGAGACCGCCGTAAGGTCCGCTCGGGCCTTTTGAGTGTTAGATTTGGACCTCCTGCGGTTCCTGAAGAAAAGGCTGCATCCTCCGGGCTCTGATTGAAGATAATAATTGTGAATGTGGGTGAATTTCACGGTTAGGAGCTTGAAAAACCCCCCCTCGGCGAGATGGATGGCGAGATGGGGTGCTCCGGCGAGGGAGACGGGAAGGACTGCAAATGAGGAGCGCCAGAGCTGTGAGGTGAGAGACCTTGACTGAGGCCGAACCGCTTGCATGCAGACGGACGAACACACGAGGCGCGATTACGGCATATACACGTTTGTTTTTTTAACACGACACGTAATGATGCTCGAGAAGCAATGAGTACGGGCGGACGCACGCGGGGAAAAAAAACTAAATAAAAAATGAAAAAGATTTTTGGCTGCACGTGTAAACAATCCCCTGCATCAATCACTCTGCAAGCGGAGCAAATCAACTCTGGCTGTCGCGCCGCTTCATGCCATTCCCCCAGCCTCCAGACGCAAATCCCCACCAGCCATCTGCATATCAAAACGAGGCAGCCATTCACAGACACTGACTAATGACTTCTGAATGTTATTAGCCTCCTGTATTACAACTGCGCTTCAGACCGGCGTTTTTTTTCTTCTTCTCGGCTGGAGTAACGGTTCCCTTATCTCCACCGGCCAGGGTTTAGTCCTGCTGCCTCGCCTGTTGGAGTTGCTGCTATCTTCTAGAGTTTTGGGCCCGACAATACCGAGCTGCAGTCGAGCCAAAACTGAATCTCACAGCAGAGCAACACCTGCCAAATCTGGTGGTTAGCTACAAAATAGAAAGGCTCAGCAATTAACGAGGCTAATTTATCAAAGCAGATATGAAGAAATGCGTTCACAAATGGCTGTTTTTTAAATTATTTTTTTTCAGCCATGAGACGAATATAACGATTCATTATGCGACCTTGTGATCCTTCTTCAGTTATGTGAAATTTGAACGTGGAGAGAGAGAGAGAGAAAAAAAAAAAAGGTCTTTCAATGTATGCAGAAGCAAAACTTCAGGCACTGGTGCGTGGGAGCAGGAGCAATGCGGAGGTTATATAATAAGCCTTTATTTAGTTACATTGCTGTTCACATGAAATAATAATGAGGGTTCAAAACTTAAAAGAAGACGATACATCAGTTTGATTGTTTTTAACGGGCAAAAAAATTGTTCTCAAGCTGGGTTTAATTATAAGATAAATAGTGTAATTTGTGCGGCTTCTTGTTACAGAGAAACTAATTCAAGGAATTAAATCACATAAAGTCCTGTTTATGAGTCCTAAATAAACTGCTGTTGTTAATCTGTCAAGCTCTTCCCCCGAGCCGCTGGGATTGCGTTTGATTTATAGCACCTGCCTTTTGAGTTGATTTGACAGACCAGCTGCTTGTTGTTGACAAACCTCCAAAACTGTCAAAAATCCTCCTTAAGCCTTGAAATAGCTCTTTCTTCCTCTTCAACACAAACATGCATATTCAGGTGCGAAACCTGCCCCGCTGCTGTCTCCTTCACACTGTTTAAATATCTGTATTATATCTTGGAACATATTACTAATCAGACCTCCGTTTGTCAGTCTTAACAAAATATTCAGTGGATTAAAACATAAATTATGTTACCGAATGATTTCCGGAGCCTTTTTTCAGCGATTTCTGACGACGCGCTCATAACCTTTTTACGCGTCTTCGTCAATTAAAAACGAGGCTACATCGCGGAGGCAGTTACTGGAGGCGAATGTCAAAATGTGGTGTAGCAGTAGCACAATAGGTCAGAACATTAGCTAATTTAATCAACAATGTGAGTTACACAACAGCAAAATCAATCTTAAGTTTGCTAACATTAGCTAACACTAGGTAACACGAGCTAACACTAGCTAACAGAAGCTAACATTAGTTAACACTACCTAACACCAGCTAAAATTAGCTAGCACAAGCTAACATTAGTTAACACTACCTAACACAAGCTAACATTAGTTAACACTACCTAACACAAGCTAAAGTTAGCTAGCACGAGCTAACATTAGTTAACACTACCTAACACAAGCTAACATTAGTTAACACTACGTAACACGAGCTAACATTAGCTAACACAAGCTAACATTAGGGCTGCACGGTGGTGTAGTGGCTAGCACTGTCGCCTCACAGCAAGAGGGCCGCGGGTTCGATTCCCGGTCGGAGCGGTCCTTCTGTGTCGAGTTTGCATGTTCTCCCCGTGGCAGCGTGGGTTCTCTCCGGGCTCTCCGGCTTCCTCCCACAGTCCAAAGACATGCTGCAGGTTAATTGATCTCTAAATGTCCCATAGGTGTGAATGTGAGAGTGAATGGTTGTATGTCCCTACATGTGCCCTCGATGGACTGGCGGCCTGTCCAGGGTGTCCCCTGCCTTCGCCCTATGTCAGCTGGGATAGGCCCCCGCGACCCTAATGAGGATAAGCGGTATTGAAAATGGATGGATGGATGGAAGCTAACATTAGCCACCATGAGCTTCGGGTCATACCGGGCCGAGAGGCAGTTACAAAAAAGTAGTCAGAACGTCCTCACTAACCAACTCGTCAAATACGAGGTGCACAGGTACCGCTCTAGCGTCAGTTTTGGACGTTTCATAGCCGGTGTGTCAGTTTCCAATCCTTACACGTTTAGTGTCTTTTCAAAATAAAGTTCTGTCTTGACAGGAAGCGAAGGTTTAGGCAACAAAACCACTTAGTTTAGATTTAGGAAAAGAGCGTGTTTGACGTTAACTCGACCGACTAATAAATGAAGCGACTAGCTAGCTAACGCGCCACTCGATTAGCGACTCACGTGGCTAACTGTCAACGTTTACTGCGGCGGTCCAACGAGGCAAAAGTCCAGCGTTATTTTGTCGTCTCGCTTTTATGTACCAACGTTGTCCAAGACTCAAGCGATACCGTCAGTAAAAGGCTCACTGATGTTTTCTTTTTGAAGATGACCAATTATGCTGTCTTTGTTGTCACCTAATATCTCCTCTGTTCACCTTCCCGCAGAGATAAATAACACTTGAAGTGATGTGGGATTGTTGAACAGCTCTTTTCTTTTTAAAAGAAGGGTTTCCTCAAGCGGGTGTATTTGCTCCAAAGGTGTGAATGTGCATTATGGTTTCGCTTGTGGCCACATTGTCATTCAGTCCTAATGAATACCTCGTTTAAAAAATAAAAAAAAACACATGTTTGAAGTAGACAACTCTGTTCATAGCGGTACATTCTCTACAAAACTATGAATGTAAATTATGCATAACCCACCACAATAGTTCTGCTTCAAAGACTCAAAGAAAAGATGTACTTTCTCTGAAGAGGCCCATACGGACTGATATCTGAATGCCTCAGGCTAGACGCGTCTCATTGAGGATGTAACATTACCAATGTCGGGGTAATTTCCTCCATTCCAACCCAAAAGTTCAGGCATTTTTTTTTCGCAGAGAGCGTTGCTGATACGAATTCAAATATGCAAAATGCTAATAAGTACGTCCAACCTTTTGGAGTGCTTTCGCCGTTCCCCCACTTACAGCTGTCACCCTCTTCACATTAAATATAGTTAGATGTTCTGATCTCCATAAAAAGGTGCGTGCAGCTCCCCACTGCCGGCTGATTAAACTGCAATTCATCAACAAAGTCAGTGGTGGAGGCATTCAAGGCCGGTCAACACATTTTGTCAGGAAGAACTTCCCACATAACACATTTTAAATGGAAATTGGAAAACCAATGAATAAAGCTTTTGTAATCATTATCATAAAAAGCTTTTGACACACAAGAAACTCGTCATTTTGGATTTAATACGGCGAGAAAACCAGTTCCAAGAATATCACACGTACCTTCTCTCTATACATCTCTAAAAGCACAACTATTCATGTATTTATGTATTTTATTCCACGACTAACGAGTCTTTAGACCATCAGACTCAGTTTTGACAAAATAAAAGCCGGGGGTTGCTTAGAAACGAGCCCGTTGACAATTTAGCTCCGAACAGTTTGAGAGAGACCCGTTAGCTTTTACACGAGGCTGTTGAATATGACCCTGACCTTTCCATTACAAAGGGTTCGCTATGCAATCACCCCCCCCCCCCCCCCCCCCCCCCCCACCCACCCACCCAAGCCGCCGCGGCCTTCGAGAGTGCACCGCTAGCCGTAATATCGAAGCAGAAGAGGACAAAGTAGGTTACGGTTTTACAACCTTAAGCTTCACGGTCGCGTACGGAAAAAATAAAAAAACACTCACGAGGTCACCGGCGTTAGAAACGCGTACAAATAAACATTGCGCACACGGCGATCTCCGCGAATGCTCGAGACGCAGCGGCAGCGCTCAAATTAAGCAGCTCAGAGACAGAGGAATCAAATGCGTTTCCATTACGGGGCAAATATTCTATCTGCCCCCCCCGTCCCCGTCCCGTCCCAACATCGTCGTAACGACACTGTATGGCAGCATTACGGGGGAAATATCAAATTAGGCTGTTTCATTTGGAGGACTGTTGTGCATTGCGAACCGCTTCGGAGATCAATTGAGCTGCTAGGTAATGAGCGGCAGCGGCCCGCTCTCATACACTCAGTAATGTCCTTTTGATTGCTTTGGTTAATCTCGCTCTGCCGTGCAGGGGGAGGTAGCTTTTCACTCTCTCGGCTGAAGCTCACTCTCCAGCAGGAGGGGGAGAAAAAAGAAATGAATACAATGTGGAGCGGCGTTAACAAAACCCAATCGATGTGAGTGAAGTGATTAAATCTCGACGGTCCCCCTTTTCGTGTTCTATGCAACTAGGGATTCATCGGACTCCACGAGGACACCGTCCCTTGCATGGGGGGGGGGTTTTAAAATGCCGAAAAGAGTTCCAACAACAACAAAAAAAAGCCCAGTGGACAACCTTCAAATGAAGTGTCGGTGAGTGCGTCGACGCTGAAGTGGACGGAACACAGCGCGCCGCCGCCGCTCTGCTCTATGAAAGCAAATCCTTTGCACTCGGGCACAAAAAAGAGGCGCTTGCACAACAACACTCGCAAGCTGCGACCTGTCCAACCACTTCTGCAACACGAATATCGATTCATCCGCTCACACTGGATCGCTCAGCATCCAGAAAGCCGTCCGGCTGTCCGCGACTCTCACCTCTCCACGTGGTCCAGGTTCCCCGATACGCCCAGTCCCCCGATGGTGTAGAGCTTGCCGTCGTACACCAGGCTGTTGTGCCTGCAGCGGGGCACCGTCATCCGGGACACTAGGTTCCAGTTGTCCAGCAGGGACATGTAGCACCACACGTCGGCCAGCATCAGGCCGGTCTCCGTGCCCCCTGAAACGCAGAGGAGAAGGGTTATTGTAGACTAACAAGTATATAAATATATATACATAACATTCCAAAGGTTTAGGAATCATCACGGCAGAGAATTTAAGGCAAGAACAGCAGATTCAAATTGATGTTTTAATTACAAAACAAAGAGTTAATGCGTGAGTTTAATATCTGTACGAAAACATGGGGGCGGACATTTCTTCTGAAATGCAAGTTAAAAGCAAAGCTCTCCTTTCTCCAGCTTCTTAAATGG
>NC_046989.1:4005551-4033051 GCF_009769545.1 Cyclopterus lumpus
GGGGAGAGTCCACGTCTGTGTGTCGACCCCCCCCCCCCCCCTCTCCCGAAGCCCCCAAAGCCCCTCACAGACTCACTCACGAGTGTAACGCAACCCAACAGCGGCCTGTCAGAACGCAACGAAACAGAGAGAGGCACTGACGGATCAGATGGTTGTGTGGGTGTGAGTATCCCCCCCCCCCCCCCCCCCCACCCAAAAAGGAAGCCTCACAGGGACGGCTGTCAGTCAGCCTGGAGGTTTGAGGCGAGGTGGAGGGATGAAGGGATGGAGGATCGGAGGATAAAGGCAAGCGGTCGGGGATGAAGGGATAACAGAGTCTTGACAGCTCTTTGTGTTTTTTTTTTTCTTCCTTCTTTCCTTTCCAGAGTTTACACCCAGTGGCAGTTTGGGGAGGAACATTGTCTGCTGCTCCTGATTGTTACTGACCTTTTGTTATATTATTTGTGGTATATTTTTAAACCCCCGTCGGGAACAAAAGGAGAAAAACATACGATCACAAGTAGAAGAACCATATAAAAACGAATACATGAATTCAATGCAGCTATTCAGGAAGGGCCTTGTTTGCTGTTCTTAGTCAGATTGTATAGAAGTCTATATAAATGACTCTACTTCTCTTTATTTATTTATTCCCTCAATAAATATTGGAAACACGAGTTTATGGTCTCAATCTATAGTTCTTCAATACAGCGTGATGTTCATTTAGTAAATCATGGTCCATTTAGAGTCAAACAGACCATACAGCAGGGGATGCTTTAGGGCGGGGCTACAAGGTGATTGACAGGTTGCTACCACAGTGTTGTCCATTCTGGGAGTTGACCGTGTTTATTTTAGTTTTTTCTTTAGCTTTAACCCTTTCATGTCTTATTCTGAAATATACTAAACTAAAACAGCTTTCACGTGCATGCATTCATCTTAACCACAATAGCATGTTAATATAAATAAAATATATATCGAGTACTGCGGCTTTAAGAAATGCCCAGAACGAGGCGCTGAGGAGCGTAAACAAAGACGACAATGGGAGAGAGCACCTGGACTCGGGAGGAGGCTGTGGATGGTGCGTATGAAAGTGCTGAATCTCAAATTGAATGTGATGCCCACCCGCAGAGCACGATGCACCCCCCCCACCCCCCCCCGGGGCAGTGTCTGCGTATTGCTTCCACCCCAACTTCAACCAAAATGAAACCTATCTGTGACAGGAGCACGCAGCCCATGTTTTACCTCATGCTCCAACAAGCCAGACACACACACACACACACACACACACACACACACACGCACACACACACACACACCAGGGGGAAAAGGGGATCGAGAGCTTGATGAAAAGATGAAGACAGAGCGGATAGATTCTGTCGCCTCCTCTTCCCCCCGCTGCCACTCGGGCTCTTATCTCACCTTGTTATGTGTCTCCTTGCTCTCTGGCCCCCATGCTGTGACCCTCGCTTTCACTATTCATCCTCTTTTTACCCCGCGGCTAACACCACCTCTGTCTCTCTCTCTCTCTTACCCAAACCTACGGGAGTCTCCATCTCCCCCTTTCTCTTCTTCGATACACACTCTCTCCGTTTCATCTTCCTCCACTGCGTCCCCGTCCTTTTTCGTCCCCTCCTGCCCCCCCTTTTCGACCTCTCCGCGAGCTTACTTTTAACTTACTTTTAACTTACTTTTAACCCGGCCCCCGATGTCCCTTTGACTTTTACCTGCAGCTCACAGCTGACACCTTTAGCACGTCACTCCTGAAGTGCCTGCTTAATAACTGTTTTTTTTTTGGTCAGATACCAGACTGAGGGAGGGGGGGAACATGTAACCGCGTTGTGTTGTGATCGTTTCATTTGGTCTGGGATTGCTTGTTCACTTTGTGTACACAACTACTCGATTATTATTATTATTATTATGATGAAAGCAAAGTCGGTCTTTAATGCAATACATAAATCATTGCAGGTGACAATGAAAACAAACATCTGGTCTTGTATATTAATAAATGTGTCACATGTATAAATATATATGCGTGTGTGAATATATTCATATGCTGTATGACTTATTACTCCCCGTCCGTCTCTCAGGGGCTCAGAGACATTCATATCTCAGTGCTGGTCCGTAACCATTTCCTCTTATCTCAGCTGCTTCTCCCTCTCTCTCTCTCTCTCTCTCTCTCTCTCTCTCTCTCTTCTACTGCCCCCCCCTCCCCCCCCTCTCTCTTCATAATCCTATGATTTCTCTCCCAGGGTGAGGATCAGGGGGCCAAAGGCTCCCAAATAAAGTCAGGGTCCAGGGATGTGGATGTTTGGATTTTTATTGTCTGTTGGGCTAAAGATTCTGCAGATGACGGCGATTATCGTTATTATTTTTGTTTTAATGGACTCAAATGTTATTACATTACATTACATTACATTACATGTCATTTAGCTGACGCTTTTATCCAAAGCGACTTACAGTAAGTGCATTAAACCATGAGTCCAAACTCAGAACAACAAGAATCAAGCAAGTACATTTTCTTCAATAACGTTAAACTACAAAGTACTATCCGTAAGAGACATTTAAGTGCTACTAAAGTGCTAAACTACAAAGTGCTATCGGTAAGAGACATTTAAGTGCTACTAGAGTGCTACTACGGCTCTACCTTCCCTATTCAAGGTATAGTCGAAAAAGATGTGTTTTTAGTTTCTGCTGTCCTGATGTCAATGGGGAGCTCGTTCCACCAATGAGGAGCCAGCACAGCAAACAGTCGTGACTTTGTTGAGTGTTTAGCTCGAAGTGAAGGAACTACAAGCCGATTGGCAGAAGCCGAGCGAAGTGAACGAGGTGGGGTGTGAGGTTAGACCATGTCCTGGATGTGAGGTTAGACCATGTCCTGGATGTGAGGTTAGACCATGTCCTGGGTGTGAGATTAGACCATGTCCTGGATGTAGACCGGACCCGATCTGTTCACAGCACGGTATGCAAGTACCAATGTTTTGAAGCGGATGCGGGCGGCCACCGGTAACCAGCTGCAGCGGGGAGGGGAAGGACTGAGCGAGAGAGCAAAGGAAGACAGTAAGAGTAGCAGGTCACATGACTTCTGTCTGGATGTTAAAGTCGCCCAGAAGGATGAGCGGGGGGCCGTTTTCTGGGAAGTTTGATAGGAGGACGTCGAGTTCTTCCAAGAAGTCTCCCAAGGAGCCAGGTGGACGGTAGAGAACATGTCTTCAAAAATGTCTTCAAACTCTATTTTAAAAAGGGTCAAAACGTGGTTTTACAGCCATGCACATTATGTGAATAGGTTTCTTTTCTTTTTGTTGGTTGGTGGCGGGACTACTTTCCACCAGAGAAGCAGTTCAGGTTCTATTCTGTGGAGTTTCCAGAGTAACTGGGACACTGTCACTGGAGAGAGATGTTTCTGCTGAATAAATGTAATGCTTCAATGCTGCGAGCAGGAAATTGAATTTCCCCTCCACGTATTGTATCGGGCAGGCGACACAAAAGCAACAAAAAAAAAAAGACGGATGTGTCGGGGGGGGGGGAAAAAAAAAGAAATAACCTCAATCATGCCGAACGCGGTTACCCACGACAATGGGGGAAAGTAACGAGATGTTTTTCTTGTGAATCGAAACAGGACGACCCGTTAAACTTTGCAGTCTTTTTTTCTTAAATGGCACACTGATTTAATGGATGCAGGCACACACACACACACACACACAAACAAACAACCACATATGCACCGTCAGCACATTTAATGATACGGCTGCAACCGGGTTTTCGCTCGGGGCCTGTTGAATATTGGATGAGGCTGAGCCGCCTCCCAGCACCTCCCAGTGCTCCCAGCTGGTGTGCACGGCGGGTCAAGGAGCGGATCCACGCTCATGTAAATGCAGCGAGCTTCGGGGTCTGAGCGCCTAGTGCAGCTCGAGGTTACAAAGTTGTGCAGACTCCCCCCCCCCCCCCCCCCCCCCCCCCTCCCCTCCCCTCCCCTCCTTGACCTTTTCCTCCTCGGTAGCTCGTAGTCGTCACGAGCCCCCCCCCCAAAAAAAGAAAAAGGTCAAGTGGACGAAACCTTAATTTTGGGCTGCAGACATTCGGACCAGGGGTTATCAAAATCTGGATTCACTGCCTCCGCGTCGCATTTATGAGCCGAGACGGACGTGTTTGCTCGAGATTTCCCTGATAAGCCGGCGGAATATCAAAAACGCACACTCCAATTCTCCCGTGAGTGGCTACGTTCAACTTCCTCCTGCTCGCTCCGCTTCCTCCTCCCTCGCCTTGCCTCAAATACCATCTTCAGACTCCAGAAATAAAAACATTTTTTATAAAAAAAGATCCCGAAGAGCATCCGCTGAAGGGCACACTACACTCTCTCTTTCGGACGTAGAGCGATTAAGACATTTCTTGCCACACTCCTGCTCCTCCATTCCAGTGTGAGAAGGTGAAACAGAGTAATCTCACGCTGCATTGGCTCTAAAACGACAAACCAGGCTGAATAATTACACGGGGGGGTGGGGGGGGGGGGGGAGACAATAATCAACACAGTGTCCTGACATAAAACAAGAAAAAAAAAAAGCTTCATAATTGACTTTCCAAAACTGCTGACAGCTTTCCCGCGTTAGCGGTTAGCGGTTAGCGTTTGGGCCCCGTGCTGCCGGAAGAGACCATCACAAATAGATGAAATTATAACATTTGAGAAGTTAAGGTTAATCAGGCCGGGGCCAGAAGCAGGAGGAGGAAAAGACGTCTGATGGTATTATATGCTCTCTCTCTCTCTCTCTCTCTCTCTCCTTACAAGGTGTGAATCTCATTCTCTCCCTTTTTCTCCGAGGAGTCCGCCGCCAGCGGGCGGAGGTGTGAACGAAGAGATGAATGACCCCCCTTCCACACACACACACACAAGCCCAGTTTTATTGTCTCCGAAAAAAAAGTGGCGGCGAGCCAAGCTATTGTGCCGGCCGATCTCGTGAAATCCAGCCATTTATTTTCCTTTTTTTTTTTATTTGAATGTTAAAATGGCCAATAACGTTTTAATACCGACGTGTTTTTTTTTCTTCCAAACACGCACCCGGTCGTGATCTCACGCCTTGGGAGCTATAAACGGATGTTTAGTGATCTAGTGAAAAGGAATGATCACAAACCTAAACTCTGGTCTCCGTTGGTCCTCTTGCTGCGGGTGCATTATTATTATTCTTATTATTGACTTTTCAGACTATTAGATACATGAGCGCTTGATTACAGATGATCGAGTGGACGTAAAGACAAGCTGAGAAAGAATGGAGCTACTTTTTTTCTGAGGATTCCTTCCTACAGCGCAAAGATATAACTACGTGTATGTGTGTGTGTGTGTGTGTGTGTGTGTGTGTGAGACAGAGGAACAGTGTGGGCTGAGCCGGACCCCTGCGTCTCCTACTCATTACAGCTCATTTTGTCTGAGTGCTATTCCACTCGGCCGGGGTTGAGCTAACAGTTTGCCCCGGCGCTCCGCTCCCCTCACATGTGGAGAGAGAAGAAACGTGGACACACACACACACACACACACACACACACACACACACACACACACACACACACACACACACACACACACACACACACACACACACACACACACACACACACACACACACACACACACACACACACGTGTCGATGCATCGAGTGTATCAAGAGTCAACTCACGACGAAACCGAGACAAGAAAAGAAAAGAAAAGCTTTGCGTGTAAACTCCCAGATCCAGCGTCTGTCTAATCCCCCGGAAAGCATAATGAGAGCTAATCAGATGCACATCCACCCTCTAATTAACCAATTAGCAGCTAATGGATACACATACAGTACGCTAAACACCGTGGATCCATTATGAGTCACTCGAAGATTTCACTCTTTTTCTTTTTCTGGCCATACGAGGAAGACATCAGCTACTTAAACCCCCCCCCCCCCCCCCCCCTCCCCTTTCTGGAAAGTTCAGGAAACTGAAGTATATTGAGACTGACGTGACTTAAAAATAAGTCCCTAAAGTTAGTGCACACAGTATGTTATAGAACAAAAGAAAATAAGATACAATAACGCCATCTGTTCGCACACTTTCTCACACACACACACACACACACACACACACACACACACACACACACACACACACACACACACACAGTAAGAAAGCGACGCATACTGACGCTTCTCTTTGTGTTTAAAGTTAAGTTTATATTTGAAAATCACAGAGAGCCTCTTTCCATGCTGAATAATCTTTGTTGGCTCCTTAATTAGCATCTAATAAAAAATGATTCACATTTTATGACCGTAATTGAAAAAAGAGCTTTGCAGCGCTGGTGATACGTGGATTTAAAAAAAAAAACTCCACCAACGCTGAGAGAGTGACTGATATATATTAAAAAAATAAATAAACCACTAATAAAAAATGGAGCTATTAAGTCAAGAAACACATTACAACAATGCAGCACAGCGGGACTCTTACATAAAGGATTAAAAAAAACCCTGGGAAAATAATAAAAAATAAAAAGCTGTGTGGAAAACATCTGGCTGCTTCTACTCTCTTTCCAGAGCTCACCGCTAATGGAGCGAGCGCTCATTAACGAGGTCGGCCTTTATGTTGGATTTAAAATCTTACGAGCAACATCTCCGAGTGTATCTTCATAGGCCATTAATGCTCATATTAATGGTTTTAACATGATGTACGAGCTCAATAGCGACATGTTTACCGTCGTGACACACAACATTGGCTCCGATCAATATTTCAATGGATACGATGACGTCACGCAAAAAGGTCTCGAGATTTTTTTTTTTTTTTTAAAAGTGCCGCGAATCAATTAATTTCCGGAATCTATTCACGTTAATCCTGTTTATTCCCAGCAAGCCGACTCCTAATTCCTTAAAATCCACCAAGAGCTAGCATTGGAATTGAGAGAGGTGCAAATGGTATTACATTTGGTGAAGAGCGCATTCGGACTTTAGGACTTTAAACTCTAATTTCTTTTTAGCTGCCTCCAGATATATTGGTATTGTTGGACGGGAAGTGACAGTGAAGAAATACCAAAACACTATGGAGGTCATTTTAGAAACACATTTCACTCTATAGGGTTTGTCCACTAACAAGTTTACTTTTTAAAGTCTTCCGATTCCTCCCGGCTCCCTCATTATTTAAAAAAAAAAAGGGACATTTTGGATAAACATGCTTATTCGATTTCCGGAATATAAGTAAAATTAATCTTACAACTTTCCCAGTGTGTGCTTTTAAGTTCCAGAAAGTAAATTGGGAACATTTTGTTTTTCTATTCGCCTCCTTGTGTCACTTCTGGTTGCACAAAAAAAACCCAGAAAAGATGGCGACAGGCCAAAAAAAAACGGTCCACTTCTCATATCCAGTCTGTGGGCTACGGGGCAGCAACCGGTTAGCTTAGCTTCAACAAAGAATCAGAACAAAGGGCAGCGCTAAAGCGCTAAAGCTCTAAAGCTCACCAATCTACACGTCAAACTATTGTCGTCTTAATATAAAAACACACCTGCTCTTGTTAAAAAGCGTATTCTTATATATTTAAATACCGGCCTCCGCATTGCAGCACCGGTTGGCCTTTTACCAGCGGATGCTGAGGAGGGGTGGGGGGGGTGGGGGGGTAAACCTGCGCGGTGAACATAACCTCTGCCGTCGGATTCAGACATTTAAAGTCTCGCTGTGAGAGGATGTTAATTAAAAATCTGTCTCACAAGAGTAAATAAAAATTCAAGGCTTAGAAAGGAAAAAAATGTAATTCGACTCACATTTATCACCGGTTAAAAAGGGCTGAATGCGTGAGGTGTTCAGGCATGTGTGTGTGTGTACACACACACACTCTGTATGAACGCAAACACGGCCAACACACACACACACACATATGCACGCGACTCACAAGTTCACAGATTGACTGTGCTCAGCAAGAAGTGCTTCACGGATGGCAGTTTTCCTTTCTTTTTCCGCCTGACAGACTTATCAACCGAGCTCAGGTGGTGCCCCATCTGCTCTGACACACACACACACACACACACACACACAGACACACACACACACACACACACACACACACACACACACACACACACACACACACACACACACACACACAGACACAGACACAGACACACACACACACACACGCTCAAGGAATAAACTCAATCAAATGTCTGCCCTTAAAAATTTCGTTTCTGATCCCCTCCGCCTCTTCTCCTTCTCGTCCTCTGCTCGCCAACTGCAACCTCGAACTCTCCTTCCGGTCGTTCCGCCGTCTCCCTCGCCGTCCCGCACGTGCACGTGCATGTGCACGTGCATGTGCGCTAACCTGCAAAACCCCGGTGAGCACGCACCCAGCTGCGAGGCGCCCACCCTGTCCGGTGCAGCAGATGGCTGAGCAACACACACACACACACACACACACACTCAGGACGCAGACACACTCGGGGCATTAAATAAAACACACACACACACACACGCACACAGAATACAATCAAGACGTCGATGGCAACATTCATATTTTCCGCGTACAGCAATCATCAGAACCAACAGTTTTACGCACAGATCTCAGTCCAGATAGTCGGTCACGACGATGAGACGTGTCGCTTCAGAGGAGTTCAAAACGTACACACATTTCTCGTTCACCGAGTCAATGGGGCGTAATGCATCATGAATGTATTCATCCCGGCAGCATTTATGCATTTATATATAATTCTGTTGTACAGGGGCCACGAGCTGCTGTGAATCAATATACACTCCGGCCTGCATAATGGGGCTGGAGGATGCATAATATATGCACATACCAAGCGCCATAAAATGGTGCTTGACAGGAAACGCTTGGAGAAAACTGCCGAGAACAAGGAGGAACCTGCTGGATGGAGGGATGAGTAACGGGACGGAGCTGAGTGCATGTAATGCCACGAGGAGGCAAATGGTTGTTTATGAAGCCCCCCCCCCCGTGCAACTGCATGATGGGTAATTACAGATGCAAAACAAATATATATATATATATATATATATATATAAACCAAGTGGCCTGGATGTTTGTTTACCAACGGTGTTGGCTCGTGAGCCGACCTCTCCATAAAGCCCCATTTGTTAGGCAATTATCTTCATTCTACCAAGCGGAAAATAACGTTGCGTGGAATGGTAAGGTGTGCTCATAATACCATGCAGACACTATAATTAGGCCGCTCGTTACAGGGGGGGGGGGGGGGAAGGGGGGAAAGGGGGGCGTACACAAGCTCTCGCTTACCGGCCGAGAGCCGCGGCCGGGTCCGGGGCGTCTGCATCTCTTGGCGCGCGTGCGGCAGCATGTGGTAGCGCTTGGCCTCGTTGACCAGGTCGCGGCACGCCTCCGACGACTTGATCAGCTCCTCGTTGTCCACCACGTTCAGCAGGTAGGACGGGTGGATGAAGGGGAGGCGCACCGCCGCCAGCAGATCCGACAGAGTCTGAGGAGACGGGGAGGAGGGAGGGGAGAAGGATCAAACGTTAAACAAATGGCACTCCCAACACGCGGTGGATCCACGTCGGGGAAACACATTCGCTCTCATCTTTTCTTTTCTTTTCTTTTTTTAACCCGGCTCCAAATGAGATGTCACACACGGCTGAATGTTCGTCTGCCGACCCGGTTCTGGTTAATCACGACCGATTCAAGGCGAGGAGACGACTCCAAAAGATGCCGCCGCCATCAGGTTTTGGGATAACAAAAAGAAAAGAAAAAGAAAGAAGAATAGATCTTCACACACTCTCGGCTTGTAATTGGCACATTTGGCTCCGAGGTGTCTGGCGAGGCGAGGATTCGAGCGTCGTGATTAAGGGTTTTAAGAGATGTAAGTGAACGGGGGAAAAAAAAAAGAATCCTGAACTGTGTCACCGCGTACACGTTCGCTCAGTGTGCGTACACACACACACACACACACACACACACACACACACACACACACACACACACACACACACACACACACACACACACACACACACACACACACACACTTAGGTGTTCAGCCACAGAGGTAGGACAGAAGACTGTTGCCACGGCAACCGTGTCTATAGCTCCGGCTGCTGAATGTGTTTTTTTTTCCTGTGTGAGTATATATATATATATATATATATATATATATATATATATATATATATATATATATATATATATATATATATATATATATATATATATATATATATATATATATATATATATATATAAGCATGTGTGCCCGCCTGTACTCCCATGGGAGACTCATCTATGCCGACGGTGAAAGCTGTAAACAAGCGTGGACGGGAGCTCGACCCCCTTGACCCCCCCCCCCCCCCCCCCCCCCCCTTTCGGCTCACAGCGATGTGGCCGAGCTGCGACAAAAACAACTGACTCGGAGAAAACATTATTCAGTGGGAGAGCGAATAATAAGCCGACATCCGGACTGAGCCTGCGTCCTCCTCCCACCTGAGGCCTTTTTTTTCCGGCACATGTCCCATTTGTTCTCCGCCGATGACCCGGGCGCGTCCGACCAGAAAAAACGGAGGAAAGTGAAGTGAAGACAACAAGAACGAGAGGACGGGGCGGGGGGGGGAGGAGGATGAGGCGGCATTTATGGAAATCAGCTGATAACATTTCCTCTCGCAGAGCGCGCTCCGAGCGAAACGGCGTCCTGCAGATAGGCCCCGGCTTTCTTCTCCTTCTTCTCCAGGAACGTACACAGCTTACCCGACAGTTTATCAAACAAACAGCTCAGTGCCCAACGTAAGCACCGGCTCCTGCTCCCAGCGGCTCTCATACGCGGCGAGACGGTCGCAGTCGGAGCGAGCTACTTAGCACCCGGAGATATCCTTAAGGGGACGAATCCGCCAGCTCAGGAGGAAGTGACTAATTCCAATTAAAGTGCCCCCATAGTAGGAGATTTGCCCCAGTAGTTGGTGAGTCATGTCACACGGAGGAGGAGACGTTAAGCTTCAGGCTCGCGGCTCGGCTTCTTCTATTAAAAAGCTTCCTTCTCTCCAGGTTCCGCCACAATCTCCCCGACGCCGGTCTCGTGACATTGTGTCATTAGGGGTAATCGGACGTGCATATTCGACTGCGAGTCCTCCTTAGATGAATTGAGGAGGAGCTGGAACGTCATTTTTGTGGTATTTTAAAGTCCTTGTGAGATCACACACCTGCACAGGTCGTCTGAAATAGGTCCGCAAGTGACCGCCGCGACCCTCAGAGCTAAAGCTGTGTATGTGGGGCAGTTCCAGCCAGGCGGTGCCCTCGGTGGCACGGCAGGAATGCACCAGCTAACATGTCTGAGGACATCTTGCTCCTCTTTTGAAAAGCAGGTGGAACGGGCTGGAGTTTAGTTTGAGGGTTTTCTCTGGTGCGGCGTTGGGTTTCATGCAAATATTCACGCTCTCCTCAGACCAGAGGAGTCGCCCCCTGGTGGCCAGTAGAGAGAAGACGCTATAGCTTAAGGGCGCATCCAGCATTGGCTTCACTTTTCAGAGCCCGGAGGTCGTCGCCCCGGCCTTGTATAACGTCGGCAACACAGTCGTGACCTCTCCCGGAGGCTTCCCCTTCCTCTCCCGCGATGCATGCTGGCAAAGATACCAACGACCTTGAAGCGAGTATAGGAAATCGGTCATCTGGGAGATCGGAAGCCGACTGCTTGCAGATGAATTGGAAAAGCGCGAGGTCGTCGGGTCGAGCAGTTCAACGCGCGGTGGACAGGCTAAGCCAACGGTTGAGCTCGCATGTTCTCGCGGCACACAGTGACCTCCACATCAATACACACACACACACACACACACACACGCGCAGTTAACTTTTCTTTACCGGTTGGGAAATAACGAATAAACAAGCATCCCACTGTACACCATCTGCAAGTCTTCGCCACCCACACACACACACCAACACGCACACACACACACGCACACACACCTGTCGTGGTTTCTCTTCACTTGCCAAAACATCTTTGAAACGGCAGTAAAACTTCCTCAAAGACACGGCAATCTGCTCCCTGCAAAACAAGTAAGGACTGCCGACCGCATTAAACCCCCCCCCCCACACGCCCACGCACCGAAGCAGACAGACGCACGCACTCGCGGTCGTCATGTATTATAATCACGCGCTCGCGGCCGTTAATCTGCTCGGTGCAATCGGTCCGAATATTGATTTGACTGTAATCTGGTTGGCGAGATGAAAACAATGCGAAGTCACCGGGGCTGACCTCGGATTAAATAAAAATAACCCTGGATTCAATTGGACTGTAAACGAATCGGGGTGTCCCCCGAGAGAGAGAGAGTGTGTGTGTGTGTGTGTGTGTGTGTGTGTTGGTGGTATTTAGTGCAGGGTGGAGGAGTAATGCATGGATGTTTTTCTCTACTTTAAGTCTTCTCTATCTGGGTGGGAGGGACATCTTTCTTTAAACTCTCCATCTCTAATTCCATCTAACTCTCCATCTCTCCCACTTCTTTTTCACCGACTCTCCCTCCCTCTCTCTCTCTCTCTCCGACTCCCACACACACGCATATATCAGCATGGAAATGAGAGAGAGGCGCACGCTCGCTGCTAAAATTCAAATCCAAAGTGTCCGACCCCGCGAAGAAATATAAATAAATAAATAAAATAAACGCAAAAAAAGGAGTCGCGCTTCGTGCCAACCGCTGAAATTACCCGAGCAGGAACTGTTTACTCGACGCTCTTGTTTATCATCCAAAATAAAATAAAAAGTGTTGTTTTGTTTTTTTAGAAGAAAAACATGGAGACAGTTTTGATGCATTTTCAATAAAAAACATGAGCTACATTTTAATTTCTTGCATTCCTGATTTTGCACACTGCAAATCTTCATATTCTGACTCCCTCATGCGCGCTCAATGCCTCTATATATACATATATATATATATATATATACCATAAATATTCCACACCACCTATACGATGAGTGGTTTTCTCTCGTCTAGTCACATGAAGTTCACGGGAAGCTGCTTTTTTGGGAGAGGGGGAAGATTTATTCTGCATTTGCTTTGCACACCTTTTTAAAAAGGCCACGGATCAGGTTTATGGATTTATATGTTGACTCTTCCCCTCTCTAAAAAAAACTTTTATGGAAAGTGCAAGTGACAACACGGAGAGAAAAAAATGATAAGTAATTCATGACCCGGGGGTTGAGCTTTTATCTTGAAAGGCATATCCTGCTTGAGGACACACCTGCACCGTGATGATCCTGAACTACGATCCCTTTTTGCAGAGATATTGTGTTTAAAAATACTAAAACACAACCACATCCCTCCAGTCTTCTCCACCTCGTTCACCCACCAAAACCCCCCAAAAACTGCACAAATTCTTTTCATCCTTCCTCTTTTTTGTGGCAGATATACTTTTGGGATTACAGTAATAATGCCCTCCTGGTGGAAAGCTTAAGGAAATCAAATGACTGTGTGTGTGTGTGTACTTTGCAGTACTCCATCTAACACCACACAGGTCAAGATCATTCGGTATCAAGGCTGATCCAACAGGTAAACCCATAATCTGACATTTAAAAACAGACTCCTTTGGTTTGATTCTGGTGAACACACAACCAAGGCTCTTTGGAGAAGACGACCCCCCTGTGTGCTAAAAGGGTTACACTGCACTAGTCTGTGTGTGTGTGTGTGTGTGTGTGTGTGTGTGCGAGACACCGACCAGGTAAGTGAGAGCACTCACACGCATTTCAACGAAAGAAGAAGAAAAGAAACACCGGCAACTTTTCGCCTTCTTCGTCGGGAGTTTGGTGTGTTTTCTTTTTTTCCAACAAGTGGAACATATGGAAAGCATCCACAGGAGTCTGGAGACATACGCTACGTTTAGCCTGTCCACACACACACACACACACACACACACACACACACACACACACTCTGTGTTTCCCCATCTTCAGTTTTTCTTTGGGCAAGGATCATTTATGAGGAGTCCATATGGTATTCCAACCCAGATAACACCTTGCGACTTCACCTCTCTAATGGGCTCCATCTTGCAGCCACACACACCTCAAAAAAACATGAAACACACTTTGTTCTTCTTCACACACACACAAGGTGGACAGGGGATGTGGATGGGTTGAGCCCGGTGAAAGTCAGGGATAATGTGTCTAACAGGGAGCCCTCTCAGATCTGTCAAGAGGCAGCGGAGAAGCCGCCGGTGAAGCCGCCATCCGCTAACGCAGATGACAAATGTCCACTGAGCATTTCCCATTCCACGACTGTCAGCGAGGACTAACACCTCCTGTGTGTGTGTGTGTGTGTGTAAAATGATTCAGAGGCGCAGCGCTGTCAAATAAATGACACATGCACGGTCATATCTATTTGCTTTGCTCTGAGCAGATAGGAGTCTGCGCTAGTGGGAGAACGTGGACAACCGGATGCTTTAAAACGCAGCTCTGCGTGAAGAATAATGCACACACACACACACACACACTCCCGGCCTCACGAGTGTGTGTGTTCACTAGCCCGTGTGCCCGTGTTTAGCCTCACGGCGCTAACAAAAGCCACTCATCTGAAATGACCACAGCCTCGGCGTCCTTTTTGCAGGTTTGTATGTAAAAATGCACGCGTGTGCTTTTTTTTCTTCTTCCTCCAACGCATAATGGATGAGTAAAATATGCTCTTGCAAATGGGACTTAATTTGGGTTCGAGGGATGCTTCGCCGAGCGCGGCTGTTTGTGCGTATCAGCTGGGGGGATGGATGGAGGGGGGGGGATGGATGAAGCAGACGACAGACGCTGACTGCTGCCCTGAGCTACTACTGACAGGTGCAATGTGTTCTCCTCTGAGGCTTTTTTTTCTCTTCAGCATGACTTCATTCAAAAAAAAAAGAAAGAAAAGGAGAAGCTTTTCTTCCCTTCATTTAATACAAAACGTATCCGTATGAATGACTGCTCGCTGCATATTAACATAAAACTTTGGGGCTCGTTTCTCAACCCCACTGAATTATCTTTGACACCTTTTTTCCCTTCCCTGATGGAGTGCGGTGCGTATTTATTATTCCTCGTGAATCTTGAGGGAAAAAAGATAGCTCCCTTTGTAATATTAGTTTGCTCTCCGTGTATCATTCGCACGACCTCTCGTGCGCTTACGAGGGGGGGAGGAAACGAGACGCCCTCGACTCAGTGGACTCGAGTCGACCGGCTGCACGCATCAGGACCGAACGCATCAGGACCGAACGCATCAGGACCGAACGCATCAGGACCGAACGCATCAGGACCGAACGCATCAGGACCGAACGCATCAAGACCGAACGCATCAGGACCGAACGCATCGGGACCGAACGCATCGGGACCGAACGCATCGGGACCGAACTAATCGGGACCGAACGCATCGGGACCGAACTAATCGGGACCGAACGCATCGGGACCGAACGCATCGGGACCGAACGCATCGGGACCGAACTAATCGGGACCGAACGCATCGGGACCGAACGCATCGGGACCGAACGCATCAAGACCGAACTAATCAGGACCGAACGCATCAAGACCGAACACATCAAGACCGAACGCATCAGGACCGAACGCATCAGGACCGAACGCATCAGGACCGAACGCATCAGGACCGAACGCATCAGGACCGAACTAATCAGGACCGAACGCATCAGGACCGAACGCATCAGGACCGAACGCATCAGGACCGAACACATCAAGACCGAACGCATCAAGACCGAACACATCAAGACCGAACGCATCAGGACCGAACGCATCAGGACCGAACGCATCAGGACCGAACGCATCAGGACCGAACGCATCAGGACCGAACGCATCAGGACCGAACGCATCAAGACCGAACGCATCAGGACCGAACGCATCAAGACCGAACGCATCAGGACCGAACGCATCAAGACCGAACGCATCAGGACCGAACGCATCAAGACCGAACGCATCAGGACCGAACGCATCAGGACCGAACGCATCAGGACCGAACACATCAAGACCGAACGCATCAAGACCGAACGCATCAAGACCGAACGCATCAAGACCGAACGCATCAAGACCGAACGCATCGGGACCGAACACATCGGGACCGAACACATCAGGACCGAACGCATCAGGACCGAACGCATCAAGACCGAACGCATCAGGACCGAACGCATCAAGACCGAACGCATCAGGACCGAACGCATCAGGACCGAACACATCAAGACCGAACGCATCAAGACCGAACGCATCGGGACCGAACACATCGGGACCGAACACATCAGGACCGAACTAATCAGGACCGAACGCATCAGGACCGAACGCATCAGGACCGAACGCATCAGGACCGAACTAATCAGGACCGAACGCATCAGGACCGAACGCATCAGGACCGAACTAATCAGGACCGAACACATCAAGACCGAACGCATCAGGACCGAACGCATCAGGACCGAACGCATCAAGACCGAACGCATCAGGACCGAACGCATCAAGACCGAACGCATCAGGACCGAACGCATCAGGACCGAACGCATCAGGACCGACGCATCAAGACCAAACGCATCAGGACCGAACGCATCAGGACCGAACGCATCAGGACCGAACGCATCAAGACCGAACGCATCAAGACCGAACGCATCAGGACCGAACGCATCAAGACCGAACGCATCAGGACCGAACGCATCAGGACCGAACGCATCAAGACCAAACGCATCAGGACCGAACGCATCAGGACCGAACGCATCAGGACCGAACGCATCAAGACCGAACGCATCAAGACCGAACGCATCAGGACCGAACGCATCAAGACCGAACGCATCAGGACCGAACGCATCAGGACCGAACGCATCAGGACCGAACGCATCAGGACCGAACTAATCAGGACCGAACGCATCAAGACCGAACGCATCAGGACCGAACGCATCAGGACCGAACGCATCAGGACCGAACGCATCAGGACCGAACGCATCAGGACCGAACGCATCAGGACCGAACGCATCAAGACCGAACGCAATCAAGACCGAACGCATCAGGACCCGAAACTAATCAGGACCGAACGCATCAGGGACCGAACGCATCAAGACCCGAACGCATCAAGACCGAACGCATCAGGACCGAACGCATCAGGACCGAACTAATCAGGACCGAACGCATCAAGACCGAACGCATCAGGACCGAACGCATCAGGACCGAACGCATCAGGACCGAACGCATCAAGACCGAACGCATCAAGACCGAACGCATCAAGACCGAACGCATCAGGACCGAACGCATCAAGACCGAACTAATCAGGACCGAACGCATCAGGACCGAACGCATCAGGACCGAACGCATCAGGACCGAACTAATCAGGACCGAACGCATCAAGACCGAACGCATCAGGACCGAACGCATCAGGACCGAACGCATCAGGACCGAACGCATCAAGACCGAACGCATCAAGACCGAACGCATCAGGACCGAACGCATCAGGACCGAACGCATCAAGACCGAACGCATCAGGACCGAACGCATCAGGACCGAACGCATCAAGACCGAACGCATCAAGACCGAACGCATCAGGACCGAACTAATCAGGACCGAGCGCATCAGGACCGAACGCATCAAGACCGAACGCATCAGGACCGAACGCATCAGGACCGAACGCATCAGGACCGAACGCATCAGGACCGAGCTCGCTCGAGCACGCCAGACGGACGCAGATGAGAACGGAGGTCCGGGGGTTTAGCGGAGCGCTTCAGATCCCACGAGAGTCGGACTCGGGCCCTGTTGCACAAGTGATTCACAGTCTTGTGTGAACGTCGGGGGAAAAGGGATATGATCAGTGACATCCTGTGAATATAGTGTGTGTGTGTGTGTGTGTGTGTGTGTGTGTGTGTGTGTGTGTGCGCAGAGTGAAAAAGCGATGACTGCATCTGTCTCCATTGCCCGGCCTGCGTCTCCTTAAGAGAAGGTATTAAGCGACCGACTCGAGGATGATTGTTGTGACACGAAGCTCCTCGTCCCCCCCCCCCCCCCCCCCCCCCCCACAAATAAAGAAGAAGAGACAATTAACCTTCTCTCAACGGGGTTGCGAGGTGATAAAAAAAAGTTTCCCTTTTTCGGAACTTCAAAAAGAGAAATCAGCGCTCGTGGTGAGAGGGTCATTTTGCCAGTTTGGAAGGTAAATGAATCGTAAAAAAACAAAAAAAAAACAGCGAGGGAATCGTTTATATCTGCACACAGCCTCAAAGCATTTCTACCCTTTGATAATTTTAATACTCCCGACTTCATAATGACGGCATCATTTGTTCTGGGATTTTTTTTTTTCTTAATGAGTGCTGGAGGCAAAAAAAAACAAAAAAAAAACACATTACCAGTCGAATGCATCCCTTTTAACTTATAGTGCATGGATATGAAGTAATAACTATAATAATTTGGCTTGGGATCCGCAAAATGTCAGGGCCATTGTTATCTCAGACGAGAGGACGGCGGGTCTTCGCTAATGGCAAAGCTGGCCCCTAATAATGAAACCACGCCATTTTTTTGCCCGTTACATTTGTTGGCCGCTTTCCAAAGAGCCAATTAATCAGCCACCTTTTGGTCAGGTTGAGTCACCTGGCGAGATGGGATCCTTTATGAAATATGTTCAAGTGAGGCGTAATGGGGTTCCCTATTCAGAGGCTTGCGCGAGAGACTTGGACCCGTTATAATTGGAGCCGTGCGGCGGGCGGCATGTCCCACAAAAAGGGAAAAGGACGTGTTTCTCTGCTCGTCGGCACCGTCAAAAAAAAGGAAAAAAAAAACACGTCCTGCTAATGGAGCCTGAGGACTGAACGCGGAGGCGGGGTTTACCCCTCAGATGCACCGCGGTACGATCCTTAAAAGGTCGACTCTCCGGGTTTAAAAAGACGGGAGTACATTAAGGTGAAGCTGCACCTAATAACTGTTTAATGATTCCTTGATTGACGGATTGAAGAACGCCCTCCCAACCGACCCAAACGTATCAATTGTAATGATAACAAGCTAGTTTGACGTTATTGAAGCTGCGTCCATGAACTACGGCCGTGTTGCATGTGCAGCAGGCTGAGCGGAGCGGTCCTCTTCCAGGTATAAAAATCCCTCCGACGAACAATATTTATTTATATATATATATATATATATATATATATATATATATATATATAAATATATATATATATATATAAATAAATATATATATATATATATATAAATATTAATAAATATATATATATATATATATATATATAAATAAATAAAAATAAAAATAAATATACGCTTGCAGAGCCAAACTCCTGTAACGATCCTCAATCGGAGGAAACTGACACAGCTCTCTTCTTTCTTTCTCAGTGTCTCATAGCGAACCATTATCAACGCTCAAATGCTCCAAATGTCTCTAAGCGATGTCCGGGCCCCGTTTCCTGGTGCAATCGGACGTTTGTGACAGCGTGGCGGAGAGAGAAAATTGCATATTATTTACCCCGGCGCCTTCAATATGCCACTTTTCCACTCTATAGCCTGCAGCTTACAACCCCACAGCACACGGAAACCTACAACGACACGCGTACACGCGAGCTCAGATGAATGCAGACGCTCACAAACTTAAAGATCAAGGCCTGAAGCTCAACCCACCCCCTCCCCCACTCCCCCCTCGCCCGGGGTTGTTCAGCAGTGCTGTGACATTCTGCCCTGACATGTCATTAAAAAGTGTCACAGGTTCTGGGGGAGTGATTTCCTGCCTCCAAAGGGAAGGCGAGGGAGGGTGGCTGGGAATGATGAGCTGGTGCTGGACCATGCGTGTAAACTCGGCCCTCGGGGGGGACCACATAACGTTCTCCTGTGGCTTGATGGAAGCAGCCTATTCATTCTCTCTCTCTCTCTCTCTCTCTCTCTCTCTCTCTTCTTCCTCCTCCAGAGGCTTGCTGGTTGTTTTTTTTCCGGTCACACATGGGCAGGAGATTCGAGCCCCGACCAAGAGCTCAATCGCATCTCCCCCTGCCTGGACGTGATGGCCGAGGCACAAACTGTTGGATATGGTTTCCCCTCCCCACCCCCCTCTCTCTCTCTCTCTCTCTCTCTCTCTCTCTTTTCTCAATCCCTCCTCGCCCGTCTTCCGTCTCTCGCTCCACCTCTCCTTCTCTTCTCCCTCCCTCCCTCCCTCTTTCGGAGACGCGGGGTGACCCGGGTGTCGTCGTCCGTCTCAGCGCGCCGGGGTTTGTTCAGACAACCGGTAAAAAAAAGTGTTTCTCTTCTTCTTCTTCTACTTCATCCGAGTAAGTCACCCCTGCACCTCTCCATTAGAGTGTGAGATTGCAGGACTGTCTGCTGGACTGAGCTGGCTGGAGTTTTTTTTTTTTTGCGATGCAGATGACAGGGGCGGGGGGGGGGGGGGGGTCGCATGTTCTCCTTAAAGAATTCTCAACTACCACCAAGACAAATTTCCCCATCAGTCACCCCGCAAATTCCAATTTCAGCGGACGCATCAGTCTCCATGTCACGAAAAGTCATCCCGAACACTTATTCATTTATTTATTTATTTTCTCTCTCTCTCTCTCTCTCTCTCTCAGCACAACTAAGGCTTGTCCTTATGCTCAAACCCTTCGCTGCAAAACACCTGACGGACCAAAAGGATTGCACCATCGACTCAAGAGTGCTACATATCAGAAGACAAATGCCGTTTAATCCCAAAGAGAAAAATTCAAATATCGACGTATGTGCCTCATAAAAAAAAAAGTGAATGCCAATAAAGTAACATTGATTGGAGAGGTGCTAACCGAGGGATCCGGCTGATATAAAAAGGCAGCCCCCCCCCCCCCCCTCCCTTGTGCCGGTGGATGAGAAGACATTACTCCGAATGAACGACTCCTCGAGTGTAATTTATCTGATAATAATCTCACCTCAATTTTTTTTAAACAGCTATAAAATATAAATATATATATATATATATATATTTAATTCATCAGCTTTAAATTCATGATTTTAGAGTGAATCCATAAAAAGATCCCGCTGGATGGATATACTGTATATCCGTCTGCGGCGCAGTCCATTTGACCTTTTTGGGGGCTGACGCTTTGACCTTGAGGCTTATCGATGATAAAAACTTGACCCGCTGGGTCATAAGCTTTGAATATGATGAACAGCCTCCAGGAATAAATCACGCACCTTCAGAAAGGTGTGGGGGGGGGGGGGGGGGGGAGTCACTCGACTGGTTTCTCCCGCCGGCTCCGGTCTCTGTGGGTTTCTCTGTGTGCTCATTTTTGGTGACGCACACGTCAGAGCAAACAACTCATCAGCTCTCTTTCCTCTTTCTTTTCTTACCTGCACTCTGGTGTCGGGGTCCTGTTTGATCCACTTGATGACCGTCTCGTAGACCAGCTCCTCCGCTTTGGTGTTGAGGCTGTCGTTGGACAGGTAGGCCACCAGGTCCTCCTTGGACACGCTCAGAATCTCCTCCTGTCCGGCCACCTGAAGAGTCACCAAACAAAAAACGAGTCGGAAGAGCACGTTTTGTTTTCACGTCCTTCGACGCCTCACATCAAAAGGGGCCCTGACGGACAAGCTGCATCCGGCGTTGCATTTCGAAGGTTAACTACAAAAGGCTATTTGTGTATTCGCTTCTTTGATGGCGGATGGAACCCCCCCCCCCCCCCCCTGCTGTGGCACCTGAGATGAAGGCGGGTGCAGTGGAGCGACATTATTTTCAAGTACAGCAAGGCCATCTTCTATCCTATGTGTGGTTCTAAAGTCACGAGAGAGCAGAGATCTCCTATTGTGCTTCAGGTTATTGAACAGCTCCAACAGTATAATTATCCTCTGTGGTCAAAAGTCTACAAATTGGTTTGAAACGGTCAATTATTAATTCATTAATCGCCACTAGGCATTATCGTAAATTATTACTCCAATTAGATTTTATTGCCGTTTGCGGAGTGTTTTTTTAAATTTTTTTATCCGCCTTTATTCCGTGCAAACATCTGCAGGGAATCGATGAACGAGAAGAAGTTCAATCTGGAAACCCACCTCGGGGAAGTTCTGCAGTGCAAACGCTTTGGCCATGTTGTGGAGCTCGGTGCAAGTCATGGCTTCCGCCATGGCCAGCACCCCCAGACAGTTCGCCGCAGTCAACTGCTTCTCTGGAGTCGACGGAGCGAGGTCGGAGGAGATGCGGAGGCGAAGAGGCAGACGGGAGAAACAAACAAAACAAAACAAACACAAGACACAGGCGAAAAGAAAAACATCATTCAGACATCCGTAAATAGATCACAGACGGAAAAGAAAGCAGGTAGCGCGGCCTCGCAGCCCATCAGAGCGAATATCTGAGGGAGGACGAGAGCAATGACTCAAAACGGCTCCGGGGACAAACAACCAGGGAAATCGATCGCTCACAGCCCGGGCAGGAGGTGTTGGATGGCAGGGAGCGGGGTTTCGGGGATTAGCCGGACCGGTCCAAAGAAGTCCTGTCAGATCTCGGAGTCCACTACTACTACTACTACACACACACGCGCGCACTTGTAGCCTGGCCGGCGGGGGAGAAGGCTACTGTGATCTCCTGTGAGGGCGCAGCGTTTAAAGGGATGTATCTGTAACTCTAGTTGTTTTTTCACACACACACACACACACACACACACACACACACTCCGCCATCTATCACGAGAGTGTTGGCAGTGTGGTGCACACAACACGAGCGGGCAAAGCGTGGTGATCAAACTGGGTCAGTGGCCACTGAGAGAGGCCCGATTAACAGCCATCAGAGGGAGGCCGACGCCGGGTTCTTATCGCTGAAGACAGAGTCTCAGTCTCTCCTTATTAATAAAAAAAAAAAACAGCCGAACATCTGCTCGATCGCAATTAAACAAAAGACCCCAAATAAAAACGGTGGGTTAGGGACCTAAAAAAAATACAAAAAAAAAAATAGAAGATATCAGGCAAATAATTAGTTTTTTTGGGGGCTTGAATCAAGAAGTTGTGTGAATAAAAAGTCAAAGTGTTAGAAGTAGGTCGTGGAGATGCTTTTTTTTCCTCCTCGGGGTGTATTCGGTACAAAAACTTCAATAATATCTGACACGGTATCCATTTCTCTCTTCGCTCGAAGGACGCGCGCCTGCGCTCGCTATTTTCTCCCCTTTTTCTAATGTGCAGAAATGCCATGAAGGAAGAATGGATTGACGTCTCGCTGGCAACGAAGTCTACAAATGGCTTCCCTGTCCTCCCCCCTCTCTCCCCTCTCCCTTCTCTATTCCTTTTTTTTTTACCTCGCCCAAATGGAGAAAAACAAATCAATAACGTGGGCTGCTGCTTCTCTTTTACTTTCCTTTCACTCCGCTGACCTTTTTGCTAACGTGCACGTCCCCGGCGCTCAAAGCGATTTCATTAAACGGGATGCAAGAGCCTGACATTTGCGGCCTTTTTGGTTTGGTCACCCGCTAAAAATCTGGAACATGCCATTTTGCAGTTTCACGTGCCCCCCCCCCACCCCCCCCCCCCCCCCCCCCCCCCCCCCCCCCTCCGCTCTCCATACCTTGTCTAAGTATCAATCTGTTTTTGCAACCCCCCCCCCCAACCCCCCGTCGCCTGATATCCTCTCATGATTCAGGCCAAAAAGGATTTGACATTTACAGTAAGCGACAATTGTTCCCCCGACCTTTTTAAAAAATCTGCCCCCGCGCTCGGTCTCGCCCGCCGGGACGGAGATCAGAGGCGGCGTTGCCCGGGATTCTGACACGGCTGGAGACGTGACAAAAGAGCAGCGAGACGGGGAGGACATTATGGGCTCTTGTGCATAGTGATGAAGCATGGCAACGGATGGAAATACACAAGGCTGCACAAACACACACCACACACACACACACACACACACACACATCCTGTTCCTCCGAGCTCCGCCTACCCAGGAAGGAGACGCAGACTTTGCAGAACGGATGAAACTACACAAGGCTGCATCTGACGTAATAAGCATGCAGACTGGCTGATATGAACATGTAACACTTGCACACACACACACACACACACACACACACACACACATCCTGTTCCTCCGAGCTCCGCCTACCCAGGAAGGAGACGCAGACTTTGCAGAAGGTGTTGAACTGGAACTTGTTGGCGGCCTCCAGCAGCGTCTTGGCGTTGGCGGAGTCGATGACCAGCGACCCCGTGTAGACGAACTCGAGCAGCAGCTCCAGCACGTCGGCGCTGATGTTGCTCATCTTCAGCTCCAGCGTCTCCCCGCTCCTCGTCTCCCCCGACGACCTGATCAACCAATCACGGCAGAGAGAGAGAGAGGCGAGTTAGGGATGCTCTGGGAGGAAGGAGGGGAAGGGAGGAGCAGGGGGGGGGGGGGAGAGGGGGCACAAACAACTACAAAGAGGATAGGGACACAGGTACGCGTATATGCTACACACAACACCCACAACACACCTGGGCCAGTACGAGAGTGGGGAGAAAATAAGAGAATCGTTACACAATGAGGGAAACAGGCGGTTTCTACTGGTCTACGGGGGTCTAGCGGATCTACGACTACAATGCTGCATCTGAAACAAAACGTCTTCTCTCCGAGCAAAAGATTAGGCAAACAAACACATGTTATTGCTTTGCTTTTTTTTTTTTGTCAACAGGCATGCGCATCACATGTGTTTTTTTTCATGTATGCATAGTTTTTTTTTTGTTGTTGTATTTTTTAGAAGAGTGGACATGCATACATGGGCAGGGCACAACAATGCGCTGATCAGGCGGAAAAAAACGGAGAGGAAGAAAGTGACGGCACAGCTGATACAGACAGCGGGAAGACAGAATGTGAAGTGTGTGTGTGTGTGTGTGTGTGTGTGTGTGTGTGTGTGTGTGTGTGTGTGCGCGCGCCGGTTGTAGCGCGTGGCCTACGTCACCGTGTGCGTGCTGGGTTTCAAAAGGCAAAGCATCCACTCATCGGCATAAGAAGCACCAGGGAGTGCATGGATGAGCAGATTAAATATAATATGATATCCCTTTTTCCTAATGCAGAGCCTTGAGATGTGTGTGTGTGTGTCTGTGTGTGTGTGTGTGTGTGTGTATATATGTGTGTCTGTGAAGTGGAGAGCTGCTTTTCAGAGCCGACTTTCACCGGGATCAAATGGCAGAAATTAGTTCACATGCAGGATCCCCCCCCCCCCCCCTCCCTGGAGAGGCATGAGAGCGTTGAATAACAACCTCGCCTCCCATGTTTTTAAACCATAATCAAAATAAATGGAGTCAAGGCCCTGCAGAGCCACTATGGCTCTGCTCTCCTGCGGCTATGGGCGTCGACAATATGAAAAGTAGCCCGCATTGAGATGGATGGAGGTCCTTTGCTCCCGTCACTCACGGCAGCTCAGGGATAACGCTCTGTTTGTGTGTGTTTGTGTGTGTGTGTGTGTGTGTGTGTGTGTGTGTGTGTGGTTTTCGTCAGGGAGCCAGTTTTTGTTGGACTAAAAGTCACGACAAACAGTCAGCGTTTAGTGAGACACAAGACGGCAAAACAAACAAGATGAGACAGGTAGACGAAATGGTTAGAGGGAAGATGAGAGGTTGCCGTGGTGAAGTGTATGGAGGGGGGGGGGAGAAGAGTTGAGGAGGAAGGAAAAGGAAAAGTGAGGTAGGAGGCAAGACGGTCCTTCCACAGGGAGCCAGCAGCCATCATCCTTCAGAGGGAGGGGTCGGGGTTGTTCCATGACTGTGCCTTGGGGTCTTTTAAATAAGAGATATAGCCCCGCCCCCCCCACCCCCGAAAAAAAAAAAACCATCCACCATCACACCTAAACGGAGCACTTTGTCCCTCGCTGCAAAAACCATCAGTCGCCTGTAGTGTATGAACTGAGACATTAGTCGTCATTTAGAGCGCACTCAGGGGGGGGGGAGGGGGGAGGGTGAGAGGGGGTAGAAGGACATCCAAAAAAAAAGAAATGAAAAAAAAGAAAGACAATGGCATTTGTCTCTGGACGGACAATGGCTGGAAAAACCTCCTGCAAAGCAAAAAGCCACACAGTGTTATTGCCCCTTTTTGTTCAGTCGGGGCAGGTAGTAAGACAGATAGAAGGGAAGGGGGGAGGGGGGGTCGTTCAGGGTTAAAGTGAAGGAGGGAGGTTGGGAAGAAAAGAGAGGGGGGGGGGGGAGGCTACAAATAAAAAGAAGAGCATGCTCATCAACCTGCTCAATTAGTGCAATGGGAAAACCGGCTCGAGTGGCAGTTGTTTATTTTTGTCTGAGCACATGAGGTGGATATTTTAATGCCGCGTCTGATTGCAGACTGGAATTTAAATAGTGAAAGCGGGAGGCAGGGAGGACAGGAGAGAGAGAGAGAGAGAGAGAGAGACAAGAGGAGGAGAAAAAGAAAACAAAAAAATAGGATGGGCACACTCAGGCAAAGAAATTTGTTTATGAAAAATGCATCCACTTATTCAGGAGGAAGTCTTGAAATCAGCAGACTGTCAAAACGGTGGTGAGCAGAGGCGGAGGGGGAAAGAGGGGAGCTGTGCACACACACACACACGCACACACACACACACAAATACATCCTTCAACCTAAATACAACCCCTCATTTTTACACAGAATTCATCTATTCTGTGGAAGATGTGTCGAGATGGACCCGTATAACAAGTCTACCTGCAGCAGACGCCGCCCCGAGCTTAAAAAAAAAAAAACCGGCGTGCTCTGTCACCACATAAATCAGGAATAGATTATATATATAAAAAATAAATAAACAAAAGATAATGTGGGAGCTTTATCAGTGTTGGGATTGATGTTTTGCTTGTTTGCATTGAGGCCATGGTGGCAGAACGGCAGGTATTAAAGTCGACTTGGAGGCTGTCTGGTTGGAACGAGCCCAGTCAGACGCTCTGAAGGACAAAGAGGAGGACAGGAGTGACAGGTGGAGAGTTTAAAAGCACCGATCGTCCATCCAGTGGGAATATACTGGGGGTGGGGGTGTCGTCAGGAGAGTGACAGAACTCTTAATGAAAAACTATATTCAAAAACTTTCACTTGAAAACACTAATTTAAGAAGTGGTGACAGAAAATGAAAAGAATAAAAGGTTCCGTTAAACTGCTTTCTGTCCAAAAACCTCGTGCAAGAGTATGAACAGATGTGTTCTAAAGTTGCACATGCAACCTTTTGGAGGCAACTTGTAGCACGGCGCAATATTTCTCGTATTTAGACCTTTTATTTTTTTTGGGGGGGGTACAGGACAGATTAAATTCATGTAGTTCCGACCCGTCTTACGAGGGATTGAAACTAGCCACACATGTAGTGTAACAGCTAGACATTTAGGGGGTGTTGACTATGCTCATAATCATATTTTACTTATGCGCACTCATACCCCCCCCCCTCCGTCACTAACTGCACTCCCTGAAGAAATATTAAGATTTAGGAGTCTACAATATGTGCTTGAAGGGAAATATCCGGGAAGTCAAACTGATCTAACAGCAAAAACAGGTTAATAAAAAGAAAACATTAATAAAAAAGATAAAAGATAGACGCTAAAGCCTCCAGGTCACAGTGGAACAACACTGTGTCTTTATTCACTGGAAGGATCATCATAAAAATCAAAAGCAGCACGTGTTTACATTAAGTATACCTCCTGTAGCTAGCGTAGCATGGAAGTGCTAATGC